>NW_007730513.1:188310-191049 GCF_000696425.1 Galeopterus variegatus
AATCTTAAAATAAATAGATACTAATAAACAGGTGAAGAAAATAGAATTAGTTTGGACTTTCGTATTAACAAAAAGAGAAGGTGCCCATGATTCTGGTAATTTTTAAAATGTCACTTTTTCAGTTAGTGTTATTTTGGGCTGTATATAACAAGAAAAAATCTAGTGAACAACCCATAAACATGTACAAATTAACTTGTCCCCCACATAAAAGAAATTCACAGGTAAGCAGTCTAGAGGTGGTATGGAAATACTGCAGATATCAGAGACCCAGATTCCTTATATCTGACTGCTCCACTGTCCTTTGAACATGACTTGCATGACCATAGTAGGGATCTCCAGAGAAACAGAACCAATAAGATGGTTGTGTGTGTGTGTGTGTATATATACACACAAGGAATGCTGGGTGTGGGGGACAGAGATGGATTTATTTTAAGGAATTAGCTCACATGATTGTGGAGGCAGGTAAGTCCAAAATCTATAGAGCAGGCCAGCAGGCTAGAGACCCAGGGAAGAGTTGATATTGCAATTCAAGTTCAAAGGCAGACTGTAGGCAAAATTCTCTCTTCCTCAAAGGACATCAGGCTTTTTTCTCTAAGGACATTCAATGATTAGATGAGGCCCAATAACATTCTGGAAGGTAATCCGACTTACTCAAAGTCTACTGATTTAAATGTTAATTTTATCTATGTAAAAGACCTTCACAGCAGCATCTAGACTAGTATTTAACCAAACATCTGGGTATTATGACCTTGCCGTGTCGACAAATAAAATTAACTATCACAATTGCCTAATGAACAAATGTAGCTGTTGAAACTTGGCCATCATGCACTGTTCCAAGAAACAGGAAGGAGGTAGTGAGCAGGCAATTTGATAGCGTCTGTTTCTCTCCTCAGGAATTTTCCTGGAAATCCTAATCAACACCTTCTACTTACATCTTAGTGGCCACTCCTCATTGCAAAATAGTCTGGAAATTGTAATACAACTGTACTTCAGAAAGTTCATGGAAAGTCCTGTATTACCTTTTACTTTTATTTTTCCATGAACTTTTTGAAGTACCCTAGTATTTTAATTAGGTCAACTAGCAGTCTACCAAAGTACTAATTCTGATAATTCAGAGTGAATCTTTATGTTTATCCTGCTTGGTGTCTATAGCACTTTTTGTATCTGTGGCTTGATATCTTCAATCAGTTTCGGGGAACTCTCAGTCATTATTTAAATATTGCTCCTGCTCTATTTTTTCTTTCCTCACTTGGCACTCCAATCACATACTTTTAGATAATTTCATTATGTCCCTGGGTCTCTTACATTCTCTTTTGTATTTTCCATACTTCTCTTAATGCTTCAGTCTTGATTTTCTTCTGATCTATCTGCCAGTTTCTTAATGTTTTCTCTGGCTATGTCTAATGTGCTCTTAAACCATCTATTGGATTCTTAATTTCATTACTAAAATTTTCAGTTGTAAACTACCGTTTAGCTTTCTTTCATAGTTTCCTATTCTCTGCTAAAATTCTCCACCTTGCCATCTAATCACTTCAACATTATTATTTTAAAGCCTGTGTCTGCTACCTCAAATATCAGGGCATTTTGTTGGTCTATATCTATTGTCTGTTTTTTTCTTGATTTTTGATCATTGGTTTTGTCTTCTGGTATGCCTGGTAAATTTTTATTATATGCCAGACATTGAGGATAAAAAGCTGTAGAGATAACTTGAGGCTTTGGTTGATGTTGTAGTTCTTCCAAGATGATTTACTTTTGCTTCTGGCAGGTATTTGGAGTAAACAGATTACCTTAATACAATCAAGCATATGAAAAAGAATTTTTTGTAAGGGTTGTCTTGTGTTTCATTTCTATTCTTAGGATGTAGTCTTTTACAGATACCAGATGAAAGCCTGGGTTGTTTACCAGAGTCCCTCCTCCTTGGTGGGTCCTAAATTACTATATTATTCCTTCAACTATACATTGGTAGAAATCAGGCTTATATATATATTATATTATATTGGTAGAAAACAGGCTACATATTGGTAGAAATCAGCCTCTCAGCCATCCTTTCCTGTTCAGCTTCTTTACATTTTATCTTCCACTGTGAATCACCCAATGCCTTGAGAGAGAAAATGGCAACACAAGTTGGGTTCATTTTTATGCTTCTCTTCTCTCCAGGATTTTGATCCCTCCACCTCTCTCTGCCTTGGAACTCCAAGATGCTTTCGAAGATATATACTTTAAAATTTTATCCATCATTTCTAATTGTTATAAGTTGAACAATTAATGTGCAACTCAACATTACCAGAAGTGTCCTGATTGATGATTTTTGAAGAATTGCCCTAGAGTGAATTACAATCTTTCATAATCTCCATTTGTCAAATTGACTTACTGATTGCCAGATCTCCACTTCACTTTGTGCTATTTAAGCAGCCAGTTTCTGATGCTGTGAGGCATTTAGGACACTGAGACATTTTTTTGAGTTAATAGAGGACAAAAGATGTTACATTTATGCTAAGTTGTTACAGTACATTAGCCCACCTAGATTCATTTTCAAATAAATAACTTTATCCTGAGTCCTGGACTTTGACTTTACTCTATGTCTGGGAATGCCATTTTGTTCCAGAAACAGATTTTTATACTTTAGCAATGTGTGGAATATAAAACAGCCTGACACTTCCAAAATAGCAAACAGATTACTTCATTTATTGGGTTCCTCTCACATGCAAGACTTTGTGCTTTGAGATGTGAGAGATACAA
>NW_007730514.1:0-10157 GCF_000696425.1 Galeopterus variegatus
GGCCCTGGGCACCGTGCGCAGCCCCCCCCCCCCGCAGAGGCCCCTCCTCTCACAGCAGCAGGGGAGCCTGGGCCCCAGGCCTGCCAGGCTCCTTGTTTCCCAGCACCCGCTTTTGGGAAAATGACGTTTCCTCTTCGAGCTGAACCACTCTGTCCATATTACACAGAAGCCATATTTGTATGGGGGGCGGGGGGAGAGGGGCCTTGTGCTGTGTGTGTCTGTCAGTTGGGGGGAGGGTGCAGGGAGGGGATCTGGATCATGTATCTTTATAATCTTTCTAACTCTCCTGTGCTAATCTCAGAGGTGCCACCCTCAATATATCTGGATTATCCGTGTCGTTGGGCTGCCTCCTTTCTGCTGCTCTGCTACTACCGGCATGTGTGTCTGTTAAGGGCTGTTAAGGGTATCCCTTGCGCCTGGTGCTGGTACCTCAAGGGTGACCTATCCATGCCATACCACTCTCCCAAGGGCATATATGTGTGGAAGCAACATCACGCTGAGGGAGAGAAGTGTGTCCACCCCCTTTTGCTGGGCCCTTGCATTCCACAGTGTCTGCAGTGGGGCTCCTGACTGCTCCCCCAGCCCCCGGTCCTGCCCTGCCCAGCTGGAAAATGCTGAGATGGAGGTGGAGACAACATCAACACTATCCGGGAGAGCTTCACCAAACCTTCGCCAAACTCACTCTGTAGTCCCCCTCACGCTGAACCTGGAACTTGAGATAGTGCCCTGTGAGAAAAGAGGGAAATCTCTACAAGGTACCCGTCCTTTTGCACCTTGGTCTGAGGTGCTTTGTCCCCAGGTACCCTTATTTGAATGGGGCAGAAGGTCCTTGACAGAATTGGGGTTAAAACATCCCATGTATTCTTGGACAAATGAAGCAGGGTTCCCTAACCAATCCTCTCTATCTCATTGTTCTGACTTGGACACTCCATGGCTCACCCCTCCCAAAGTCCAGGCTACGTCTCCCCAGCTAGGAAATAAAATGCAAAGAGAAATGATGAGACAGCAGAGATACTGGGAAAGCCACTGGGGAAAGGGACTACAGAAGAGAAGAGGCAAAGGAGGCTTAGGAGAATCCACCTGCAGGGTAGATGCCCTTCCTGCCCGCCAGAGAGATATAGCAGTTCTTCCCCTATATAAGAAACTTTATATATTGCTAAGATACCAGGCTAGTGAAGCAGTTCCAGAACCATTATGTCCCCCAACAGAAATATGAACAGAGATTACCCCGTGGGCAACCGTCCTATCTTAAAATATGCCATCCCATTGTCCCCCAGAGCTGACTTTAACTTGTCAGAGTGTTCTGCTTGGTATGGAAGATGCATTCACTGCACCCATAGGTGACTAGGCAAATGCCCAACTGTTCCCTAAAGCAGCTTTGCTGTGCAGCCTGACAGCCACCCCCAGCCCTCCCTCCTCTCACACTGAAACACCCAGACCTAGAGATAGCAATACACACACCCAGACTCCCACCCAGCACCTCACACACAGATATGTGCACCCTGACACACAACACTCAGGCACAGATAAATAAGAACATTCTCATACCCAGTCTGATACACACAAAGAGCCCACACCCACAATCATACCCCTCAGGTTAGACGGATCAACCACCAGCACCATGAAGACCCCTTCCCACAAACACATCGCTGTTGAACTGCCTTTCCTTGGATCAAGTTCAAGCGGATAGTCACCCGCTGCCCTTTCATTCCAGCTTCCCAGCACTTCTCTTATCTTTGCCTCACAAGTCACCCCGGCCCCTCTTCCTTCCTTGTGCTTGAAGAAGCTCTTGTAGCTGGAAAGCCCCCTGGTTTCCCAGCCTCCCTTTCCACCTTCGGGAAAATGCCCACCTCCTGGTCCCCACCTTCTTCCCTTCCAGAGTGCAATCCCCATCAGTCCAATCCATCTTCAAAACAGGAAGCCACAGGCTAGTGCCCCATGTAGGCCTGAGGCTTGGCAGGCAGTGGGCGTGGAACAAAGGCTTCCTGAATATACCCCCACCCCCCACCACATGGCCCTGCCCAGAACCTGATGGCCCTCATTAGTCCTTGGCACTTATCTTGGAACCACAGCCACCGACGGAGCCACCCCAGACTTTCTCTCTGCCTGCTCTGAGCTCAACAGTGCCATGGGGAACTGTCTGTACCCGGTGAGTGTGAGGCCAAGCCCCACAACCTCTGACCTCTTTGTCTCCCATTCTCCATTCTGTTTGCCCCTCAGATCCTTCTTTATACCTCTTCCCTTTTCTCCTCATCTCAAACCTTTCCTCCTTGTTCTGTCACTTTTAAAAATCTTTTTTTCCTTCTCTCCTTCCTACTCCAGTCTCCTAGCTCCCATTACTTTCCTTTTCATTTGCTTTTCAGTCAGTTCCATCCAGGCAGCTCATTACCTCCCCTCTGACCTCCTCCTCCCACTCCTCCAGTCCTTACCACTACCCTTCCTGGCTTTTCCTTGACTCTTGCACAGGTTCCTCAGTATCTGTCCTTTATCCTTTTCCACCAACTCCACTGCATCTGGCTTGCACAGCTCCATTGTTCTCCCAGCCCATGCTCCCCCTCTGCCCTCCCCCACCCTCCCCTCCCCCCAGATCCCAAGAGACTGTCCAGTGGAGTAACTAGATGCCCTGATTGCCCGCTCTGGGTATGTCCTCTAGGTGAATCCCTCCGTCTTAATGGATGAGAACACAAGTCAGATAGTCTTTGAAGGATACAACTGGAGCGAATTCTATGATGAGAATGAGTCCCTTTCCTATGACGACAACCTGGAAGCAGCCGCCCCCTGCCACTCCTGTAACCTGCTGGATGACTCCTCACTGCCCTTCTTCATCGTCGCCAGTGTCCTGGGCATCCTCGCAAATGGAGCTGTCCTCTTTGCGCTTATCAGACCTCTCTTCCACTGGCAGTTGTGCCCTGGCCGGCCTTTCCTGGTACAGTTGGCTGTGAGCAGTGCCCTCTTCAGCATCTTGGTGCCCATCTTGGCACCAGGGATAAATAGTGCCCACAGCACCACCATGTGCCAGCTGGGCTATGGGGTCTGGTATGGCTTGGCCTTTGCCCAGGCTCTGCTGATAGGATGTCGGGCCTGCCTGGGCCCCAAACTGGGTGCACACCGGGTCTCAGGCATTACCCTAGGGCTCACTGTGGGACTTTGGCTAGTGGCTGCCCTACTGGTGCTGCCCATCACCCTGCCTAGTGACACTTCCCACAGATTCTGCTCCAGTAGAGGCCTGGGGACTTGGCAGTCTATACACATTGCAGCCTGTTTTGCCATCTTCATTGTGTTGCCTCTGGGTTTGTTCGGAGCCATGGGACTGAAGAAGGCACTGGGCAGGGGGCCAGGCCCCGGGGTTGATATCCTGTGGGTCTGGTTCATGTTCTGGTGGCCACATGCAGTGTTTCTGGGATTGGACTTCCTAGTGAGGTCCAGGGTCTTCGTATTGCCAACATGTCTGGCCCAGAAGGTTCTAGACCTGCTGCTGAACCTGGCAGAAGCCTTGGCAATATTGCACTGTGTGGCTACGCCCCTGCTCCTGGCCCTGTTCTGCCACAAGGCCACCCGTACCTCCTTGCCCTCCGAACCCCTCCCTGCAAGATGTTCTTCTCATCTGGACACCCTTGGAGGCAAATCCTAGCTCTCTTCCCACCTGTCAACCTGAATTAAAGTCTACACTGTTTTTATGAAGCAGATGGTTTCTTATTTTGTCTGGGGATAAAGAGGAGAGGAAAGAGAATGGAGAAAGAGAGACATCTCGTGCCAGTCTTTCCTGCCAGGGTCTGTTTCTCTAGCTGGCCTGGGGAGAGAGTGAACGAGCAATAAACATCCTCAGGGCACACAGATGTTCTCTTGAGGTGTGGGGTTACTGCCATCTTAAGGGGGAAGGGAAGAGCAACTAGAATGTTAGAGCAGCAACTAATCCTAAAGAATGAGAAGAGATGGCTTAGCAGGTCAACAAAGGAGAGAAGCTGTTGCAGAGCGCAAATGGAATAGGAAAAGGAACCAGAGAGAGAAAAACAGACAAGAGTGACAACAAAGCCTGGAAATGTATCACCTCCTCCTATCTGACCCGTCCAGACTCTCTCTCTGTCTGCCTTTTACCTCTTCTCCGGCTTTGTTTATAGATCAGGGTGGTGGTGGGGAAGGTGGGAGAAGCATCCTGGAGGACGTTATGTAGTATGGGAAACATACCAAGATAACTTAAAAAACTACTTTTAGGAGTCATCTCTCACAGTTTCCTTAGCATGACTCTATTCCCATTAGTGTGTGTGTGTGTGTGTGTGTGTCTGTCTGTCTCTCGGTATGCTGGAACCTACATCCACGTGAGATGCGTGCATGCAAGAAGAGTGTGTTCCACATGCTTGCATCTCTGTCAGCATCTGCACTGCACATACCTGTGTGTGTGCACTCACCTCTCCCAAGGCATTTCCCCCCACGTAATTCTGTGCCCATCCCTGTTCTCAAGATATAGAATCAGAATTTATGACTCACTTCCTGCCCAAATGAGTTTTCTTTACCCTGGATTTCGTGCCTAGTCTTTTCTGTGTAGGATGTGTAGAGGGAAGAAAAGATCAAGAAGTTGTGAAGGTTGGAGAACTTACAGGGGGAAGACCTGATCTGATTTAATTTTCTGCTTAGAATTCCCTAAATTTTTCTTTCAAACCCTAGCTTTTGAAATAAACCTTTATTTCCCACTTAACTCTTTTCTTCCTCTTCCACATTATATCCCAATATCCTGGGCACTTCTTCCCCAAATATGCCCCTGAAACTCTGGCTGCTTAATCATGACCTTGGTGGCTTTTACTTAACCTCTGCTCAGCCAAGTTTAGGTAATGATTGAAAGGACAATGAGTAAGCCTCTCTTCCTAAGGGGTACAACTTTTACCACCAACAAACTCAACCTCTTCCCAAGAGGTCACAAAAAACTGTGATCCTCCTTCCAACTCAATTAAAGTCTGGGGAAACTTGAGCAGATAGCTTGCATCTGTTTGACTCCACTTAGACTTTTCCATTTTGCAAAGATGTGCTGTATCTGGTTTCTTCCCTAAAATGTTTCTGCTGGACTATCTGGGCTTGGGGAAAAATAAGAGAGTGCAGGAGAGGAGCAGCAATGAGTTAGAACATCTTAGGCAGGAGGGTGAGAAAGGCTCCGGGAATTTTCCTAGGTGGGTGCCAGGACAAAGCCTCTAAATCTTCTGCCTCCTGTCTCTTAGCAACCACCGGGTTAGCTCCTGATTGGTACATCATAAATTGAAAGGCGGGATTTAGGAATCATTTGAAACTTGGAAGATATTCTGAAACAGAAAGGGAGAAAATGAAGAAAAAGGAAACAAATTACAAACCTAAATTATGCTCAAGTCTCCAACCTCTATTTATAAATGTGTCCTAGTATTTTTTTTTTCTTCTATTTCCTTTCCAGCCTTCTCACAAAATTCCCCCTCCAGCTCTTGATCTCTCTCTCAATCCTACCATAGATGTCAAAGTAAATTAAAGTGGAGACCAAGCCTGAAGTATTCCTGAGAAGACAAAACCAGGTAGGCCTTATAAGTGACCTAAACCTTGCTTGATTTGCAAAAAAACTTAAGTGAAACTTGAGCTATTTCTTATAAATCCCTATAGCAGTGAAAAGCAGAACTTAAGCTCACCCAATCAGAAGTAGCCAACAAACTTATTAGGCACTTTCCAATGGGATAGAACACATAGGCAACTGTGGAACTTCAATCAGTCAAATAATTTCTTTACTTTGCTTCTGTACTTACCCCATAAATAGTTGCTTATGACAATTTGTCATGGGAACATTAAACCTCTTTCAGTTTGGTGTTCCCCAATTCACGCATTGCTTATTATGCAAATAAACTCTTTGAAATTTTATTGGGCTTCAGGTATTCTTTAACACTTACAAATGTTACTGGATTTGGAGGCTGACCTAGTTGAAGGGAAAGAGAGTGTGTTTTGACTCCCTGAATCATCCAATGTCAACCTGGATGATGCAAAGAAGGCTTAATTTAAGACCATTAGGGTTGTCTTATCTACCTCCTGCCTCATGCCTCCAGATAGAAATCCCTTCTCGCTCAGTCCCATAAGAGAGAACCCCAGACTCCTGGGAAATAGGTGGGCAACCATCACTTCCCTCACAAAAGGAAAGGCAGAGGCAGGAGCCCACAGCTGATAGGAGGTCAGAGTGAGCTGCAGACTGTCCCCACAGTTACCTCCTTCTCATTCCCACCCCTGCAGGCTTTGCCCCCTTCAGGGGATGGCCTTTCCCTGCCATTATCTGTGCTGCAGTTGGACAGTTCTTCCTTAACTCTAACCCTGAGCGCAGTCATTTCTTTAAGGCTTTCCTCTGGGACCAGCTATCCCTGTCCACTTAACCCACTGCATGCAACTAACCACTCTAAATTTGGTCTGAATCTGGTGTCTTTTCTGCAACCCTTCATGGATACAAATCCTGTTTCCTTAGAACCCTTAAGAATTTAATCTTAGGGTTGGCAGGGACTTTTGCTGTGTATGAGTTATTGGGCCTCCTGGCTAAAGAAAAAATCCTCTCAGAAAGATGAGAACCAGGGAGGCAAGCTCCTGGGAGCACACAAAGCCCTGGGGAGGGTCGATTTGCATTGCTTCTTCAAGCAGAAACACTTATTTCTTGAGGGAAATTTAAACATCACTTTGACGTGCAAAGTTCATTTACTTCAGTCAGGAGCCCTTCCCGAAGGATTTAGGAAACAAATGTGGGGTCCTCACATCCTTTTATCCTCCCTTATTTTCCTTTCCCCAACCTCATCATCACCTTCCTCCCAGAGCTACCCTCAGAGGAATTCTGATTGAGAACTTCGCTGGGACTTCAAACCCAACTCACCGCCAACTCTAATTGCCAGGGATTTGCATGAAAACCATCCTATGCTATCTAATTATTCTGACACCAGCAGCCCGCTGTCTGGGCACAAGGAGAATCGCAGTTTTAATTAACAATAATGCACCTTGCAGACGAATGTGACTGTTTAGGTTAATTAACAAGTCCAAGTCCTTCCAAATCATCTTTAGACATCTTCTAGGTGATTTGGGTGGGAGCAGTGTGGAGCATGCAGGAGGTGGGGCACGTTTAAAAATAAGTTCAGCAAAAATAAGATGATAGCTTTCGTCTTTCTTATATTGATTTAGTGAAGGGAAGAGGAAATCTGCAGGAGACAGACCTCTGGAAAATTGGTTTAGGGGAATATGAAAACTCTGCTTTAGGGGGATATATCAGGCATCTTGATTTCATACTTAGAAAATCCTTTAAAGACATTTTTTTTATAAATGAGAGGACTAGGTTCTTATTATTCTCAAGTATTTCTAATTCATTGTCCAGTTGTTTGCAAACTTGGTTTCTGGCATGAGAGCCCCGACTTCTCTGTTGCTGCCGTTTCTCTGTGCCTTTACTTGTATGCTCTTACCACATTTGGGGGCACTTAAAGTTGCCTATTTCCTAAGATTTCCCAGATAATGTCTCAAGTTCCACCCTTGTCCCCCTCAAGGATAATTGTTTGTACATTTTTCCTGGGTAGTTCTCTGTATCCTGGAAGAATACACAGTATGTAACCCCAAACTGCAGCTTTTGTCTTTTTAGTCTTCCTAAGAGCATGGACCTTGTCTTCTCCCACTAAATTAGGTATTACTAAAATTTGGGAGAGGCATGGGGGAAGAGGATTATAGGCATCTCAGGAAATCTGAGAAAGTTATGAAGTCTTTCTTTAAGAAAATACAATATTACACCCAAAATTTGGCATTGAGTTCCTCCCTACTGCACTTAGAGTCAATCCTGAGTACTCTTGCACTATGTGACAGGACTTCCATGATCGTCCTGTGGCTTCACTTCCCCCATACTCACTAAACTTTATGCCCACTGGCAACTTTCCTGTTCTTTGAATGAGCAAATCTTTTCTCCACTCTAAGAGTCTTTACACTTGACATCTCTTCTGCCAGGAATGCTGTTTATGTGACTGGCACCTTCTCATCCTGGGGATCTCACTGTAAGTATTGTCTCCTCAAAGACCGAGCTTCCCTGACATCCAGTGGGATATAGCCCAGCCGCCCCATGCACTGTTACATTTATCATACACTAAAATTGTCTTGTTTATTCATTTATTTGCTTACAAGTTTACCGCCTGCCTACCCCCTCTGTCCACCATTAGAAAATAATCTCCTAGAGTGCAGGAAGCTTTATCTTTCGTGACTGGCACATAATCAGAGCTCAGTAAACATTTGCTAAATACATGTATTAATTAACTAATTTTGTATAAACAGAGTATGGTTCCCCCCACTGCAGGGTTCATGGTCCAGTGGGAAAGGGGAACAAGTAAGCAAATAGTTGGTGCAGAAAACTGACCTGCTCTCCCTTAGTCCTCCGGGGTATCTCTCCCACATCATTCAATCGTTTGGGGACTGAAGAGACTGGAGGACTGTCAGTCCAAGATTTCTGGCCCATGAACTTGTTTTCTTTGACACTTTATGGCTGATTGGAGCTGGGGGACATCACCACAGTTCCTGAACTGCCACACATTGGAGGAACAATGCTTTCTTTCCTTTGGGATACTGCCAGGCTTTGGACAGCAGGGGAAAGCTGGGAAGAGTTGTCCTTTTTCATCTTTACTTAAAGACAAGTGAGTCATAGGAGACTCCCCCAGAGTTCTAGGAGACAGAGTCTTCCATTGGCTCAGAATCAAATTCAGAGTCCAGCCACCTCCTCAGATTTCATTGAACTTCAGGGAGAGAGCCCACACTCTCCTGGACCTAAAAGTTATTTTGGTCTTCATGTTGATTCTCTCTCTCTCTCTCTCTCTCCCCCCCCCCTTCTCCTCCTCCTCCTCTTTCTCCTTTTTTTTAAAAAATTCAGTTCTCCCTCCTCCTTTTTAGTTTCAGTTTAGCTCCCCTGCCAGGCTTACCCCCTCCCCACCTTTGAACTCTGGTTCCTTCTGTCACCTTCTGTCCTTTGTCGCCCCCCTGTGGCAATTTATCTCCCTGCAGTGCTGGGTACTTGGTTAACCCTTTAAGGCACTTATGAGTGTATAATTCATTTCATTTAAAGAATTTATTGACCCATTTGATCCCCTTCTTTCTTCCTTGGTTCTCAGGATTTCTCAGTCCTCTCTGGAACAATCCTGAACATATTAGGATCCCAGGACACATAGAAAATCCACAAAGCCCTCAGTCACCTAGACTTCTCAGACCAGGCTTCTATTTTACAGCCAAAGTCCTGTAGCCAATCAGGAAGCCCTGTTCTTTATGTGCAGACACTGAGAAGATACATGAATAATGGGCATTTGTCCTTACACACTCTTCCAAGGTGGTTATGGTAATTCTGGAAGCCAACACACTGAAAGCCAATTACCCAGAGGAGAGGGAATGGGTGTGGAGCATTGCAGAAGAAAGCTCTTTACAAATTAGTTGGCTCTTTCCTGTCTGTGACCTGAGAAAGAAGTGAGGAAAAAATGGACTGTCTCTGCTATTCATCTGGAAGCTTTCAAAAACAGCCTTACTTCTCCTCCCTATCATCTCCTTCAAGGCCCAGATTGACAGGGGGAGATCCATGGAAAGCTTCGGGGAGTGTGAAAGGAGTAAGGGGAGAGAAAATCACTGGGCTAGCAAAAATTGCAAAAATTAAATAAAATATAATAGAGAATAATGCATAACCTGCATTTAAAAAAATCAATTACACAAAAACAGGATGGAAGAGAGCTAGCTCAACAGAAGTTCTTGTAAAAGAAAACAAACAAACAAAAAAGACTTAGAGGTTTCACTTGGCTACAGGCTAAAGATGATTTAATAGTATGTGTGACAGCCAAAAAGCTAATGCAGACCTAAGCTGCATTAAGGGACACAGTGTACAGGACAAGGGAGGGCACAAAGCCACTTCTGCCCCGGACAGGCCATATTTAGAAGAGAGGGCTCAGCTCTGGGTACGACATGTTGAAAAGGCCACTGACTAATTAGAGCTCTTAGAAGGAAGGTGGCCAAATGATGACAGTCTAGAGATCACACTATTTCCATGAGGAGGAACTGAAGGAATGAAAGGTGGGGGGACGGTGTGGAAAACTTACAATGGAAAAGTGTATAAAATATACAACTGTCAAATGGTGCTATCCCACTGCTGGGAATATACCCAGAGGAATGGAAATCATCAAGTC
>NW_007730514.1:10945-88684 GCF_000696425.1 Galeopterus variegatus
AGGGAGGAGGGAGGGTGGTTTTGGTAAGGGGCAACATTAATCAACCACAATGTATATCAACAAAATAAAATTTAAAAAATAATAAATAAATAAAAAATATACAACTGTCTTTTTTGTTTGGTAGGTTAGTTGGGGTTTTCTTTATTGTTTTTTCTTTTATTTATTAACTTTGTTGATTGTATAGATTTGTGGAGTACAGAATTGAATACCAATACATGTGTACAATATGTGGTGATCAAATCAGGATAATTAGGACAGTCATATTTACAAAACAAAATCAATCTTTGTGACCCTTAACTAGTTTCTCACCAACATCCCTCCTCTTCCCCCTTTCCCACCTCAAATAACCAAAGTTCTGTTCTCTTTTTTTTTTTGCAGGTTTAACACATTATTTATTGTGGTTCTTCCTTCCTTCCTTCCTTCTTTTTCTTTATTTTAGCTCCCACTTATGAGTGAGGATATGTGGTATTTCTCTTTTTGTGCATAACTTATTTCACTTCACATAACTTTCTCTAAGTTCATCCATGTTGCTAATGACAGAATTTCATTCTTTCTTTTTTTTATAGCAGAGTACTATTCCACTGTGTATGCATACCACATTGTCCTTATCCAGTCGTCCGTCAGTGGGAATTTGGGTTGATTCACACTCTTGGCTATTGAAAGTAGAGCTGTGATAAACATGGGAGTGCAAGTATTCCTCCGACATGATGATTTTCATTTCTTTGGGTACGTCCTCAGTAGTGGGATTGCTGGATGATATGGCAGTTCTATCTGTAGTTGTTTGAGGAATCTCCATACAGTTTTCCATAATGTCTGCACTAATTCACAGTCCGGCCAACAGTGCAGGAGTGTTCCTCTTTCTCCACATCCTTGTCAGCATTTGTTATTCTCTGTCTTTTTTATTATAGCCAGTCTCACGGGGTGAGGTGATATCTCAGTGTGGGTTTGATTTGCATTTCCCTGATGCTGAGTGATGTTGAACATTTTTTCATGTGTCTGTTAGCCATTTGTGTATCTTCATATGAGAAATGTCTATTCAGCTCCTTTGCCTCCTTTTTAATTGGGTTATTTGTTTTCTTACTGTTGATTTGTTTCAGTTCTTTGTATATTCTTGATATTAATCCCTTGTCAGTTGGCAGATATTTTCTTCCATTCTGTAAGTTGTCTTTTCACTCTGTTAATTGTTTCTTTCACTGTGCAGAGCCTTTTTAGTTTCGTATAATCCCATTTGTTTATTTTTTCTTTTGTTTCCTGTGCTTTGGGGGCACATTCATAAAGTCTTTGCCCAGTCCTTCTTCCTGACGTGTTTCCTCTATGTTTTCTTTTTGGAGTGCTCTAGTTTCAGGGCTTCTATTTAAGTCTTTAGTCAATTTTGAGTTGATTTTGGTATATAGTGAGAGGTACAGGATCAGTTTCATTCTTCTGCATTTGGATGTCCAGTTTCCCCCCACCATTTATTGGAGAGGCAGTCATTTCCCCCAATGTATGTTCTTGGTGCCTTTGTGAAAGGTCAGTTGGCTTTAAGCATGTGGGTTGATATCTAGGTTCTCTATTGTGTTCCATTGCTCTGAGTGTCTCTTTTTATGCCAGTACCATGCTGTTTTGGCTACTATAGCTTTATAGTATGTTTTGAAGTTAGGGAGTGTTGTGCCTCCAGCTTTATTTTATTTCGCTCAGTATTGCCGTGGCTATTTGAGGTCTTTTGTTTTTCCATGTGAATGTTAGGATTGTGTTTTCTATTTCTGTGAAGAACATCACAGATATTTTGAAAGGGATTGCACTGAACCTGTAGATGGCTTCAGGTAATATAGACATTTTCACAATATTAGTTCTTCCAGTCCAAGAGCATGGAATGTTTTTCCATTTTTGTGTCTTCTTTAATTTCATTCAGCAGTGATTTGTAGATTTTGTTGCACAGATCTTTCACCTCCTTAGTTAAATTGATTCCTAGGTATTTTATTTTTTTGGAAACTATTTTAAATGGGGTTGCTTTCTCAATTTTTTTTTCTTCTAGTTTGTTATTGGAGAATAACAGATCTTTCACCTCCTTAGTTAAATTGATTCCTAGGTATTTTATTTTTTTGGAGACTATTTTAAATGGGGTTGCTTTCTCAATTTTTTTTTCTTCTAGTTTGTTATTGGAGAATAAAAATGCTACTGATTTTTGTGTGTTGATTTTGCTTCCTGCAACTTTGATGAAATCATTTATCAACTCCAAGAGTTTTTTTGCAGAAGCTTTAGGCTGTTCGTTATATAGGATCATGTCATCTGCAAACAGGAATGGTTTGACTTCATCTTTTCCAGCCTGGACACCCTTTATTTATTTCTCTTGCCTGATTGCTCTGCCCAGTACTTCCAATACTAAGTTAAATAACAGTGATGAGAGTGGTCATCCTTGTCTTGTTCCTGTCCTGTCATTCAGGATGATATTGGCAGTGTATATGTCATATATGGCTTTCATTGTGTTGAGATACTTTCCTTCTATGCCTAATTTGCTAAGAGTCTTCATCATGGGAGGATGCCAAATTTCGTCAAATGCTTTTTTAGCATCTATTGAGATAATCATATGGTTTTTGTCCTTGGTTTGGTTGATGTGGTGTTTTACATTTATTGACTTGCGTATGTTGAACCATCCTTGTATCTCTGGGATGAATCCTACTTGGTCATGATATATAAATATTTTGATGTGTTGCTGTATTCTGATTGCCAATATTTTGTTAAGGATTTTTGTGTCTATGCTCATCAAAGATATTGGCCTGTAGTTTTCCTTTTTGTTCTATCTCTGTCTGGTTTTGGTATCAGGGTGATGCTGGCCTCACAAAATGAATTTGGGAGAATGGCCTCTGTTCAATTTTTTGGAATAGTTTGAAGAGAATTTGGGTTAATTCCTCGTTAAAGATTTAGTAGAATTCAGCAGTAAAGTCATGCAGTCCTGGGCTCTTCTTTGGTGGGAGACTGCTGATTACTGCTTCAATCTCATCGCTTGTCATTGGTCTGTTCAGCGTTTCTACATCTTCTTGGTTCAGTCTTGGTAATTGTATGTTTTGAGAAATTTATCCATTTCCTCTACGTTCTCAAATTTGTTGGTGTATAGTTGTTTGTAATAGTCTTAATGATTCTTTCTATTCCTGTAGTATCAGTTGTAATGTCTCCTCTTTCATTTCTGATTTTTGTTATTTGGGTCTTCTCTCTTCTTTTCTTAATTAGCCTTGCTAATTGTTTGTCTATTTTGTTTATCTTCTCAAAAATAACTACTTTTTGCTTCATTGATCTTTTGCATGTTTTGTGTGTCTCTATTTCATTTAATTCTGCTGATCTTGTTTCTTTTCATCTATTCATTTGGGGGTTAGATTGTTCTTGGTTTTCTAGTTCTTTGAGGTGTAGCATTAGATTGTTTATTTGAAAACTTTCTATTCTTTTGATGTAAGCATTTATTGCAATAAACTTCCCTCTCAGTACTTCTTTCACTGTATCCCACAGGTTTTGTTATGATGTGTATTTATTTTCATTAGTGTCGAGAAATTTTTTGATTCCCTGTTTAATTTCTCCTTGGACCCATGGGTCGTTCAGGTCATGTTGTTTAATTTCCACATGTTTGTATAGTTTCCAGACTTTTGTTTGTTATTGATTTCTAGTTTTAATCCATTGTGGTCTGAAAAGATACTTGAAATGATTTCAATTTTTCTAAATTTGTTTGGACTTGATTTGTAAGGTCTGAAAAGATACTTGAAATGACCATTGTTGTCTGAAAAGATACTTGAAATGATTTCAATTTTTCTAAATTTGTTTGGACTTGATTTGTAATATAACATGTGGTCTATCCTGGAGAATGTTCTGTGTGCTGATGAGATTAATGCATATTCTGTAGTTGTTCAGTGAAATGTTCTGTAGGTATCTGCCAAGTCCAATTATTCTAAGGTGTAGTTTAATTTCTGTGTTTCTCTTTTGATTTGTTGCCTAGATGATCTGTCCAATGCTGAGAGAGAGTTGTGTTCAGTTTTCCAGCTATTATCGTATTGGGATCTATCTCTCTTTCTTTACGTCTAATGGTGTTTGCTTTATATATCTAGGTGCTCCAGTGCTGAGTGCATATGTATTTATGTTTGTTATGTCTTCTTGCTGAATAGATTCCTTCATCATTATATAATGGCCTTCTTTGTCTCTTTTTATGGTTTTTTGTTTGTTTGTTTTTGTTTAAAGCCTATTTTATTCAATATAAAAATAGCTACTCCTGGACTGGCCTGGAGGCGCACTCGGTAGAGTGCGGCGCATGGGAGTGTGGTGGCGCTCCCGCCAAGGGTTCAGATCCCATATAGAGACCGGTCCGCTCACTGGTTGAGTGCGGTGTGGGCGCGACACTGAGGGTTGCGATCCCATTGCCGGTCACGAAAAAAGACAAAAAGGAAATAAAAAAACAGCTACTCCTGCTCATTTTTGGTTTCCATTTGCATGGTATATCTTTCTCCAGCCCTTCCCTGTTAGTCTGTGTGCATCTTTATTGGTGAGATGAGTCTCTTGAAGACAGCATACAGTTGGGTCCAGTTTTTTAATTCAATCAGTCAGTTTGTGTCTTTTCATTGGGGAATTTAATCCATTATGTTTAGAGATGTTATTGAGAGGTACAATCTTACTCCTGTCATTTAATTGCTTTCCTATTGTTGATTTGAATATCTTTTGTTCCTTTCTTTCCCTTTCATTGTTTGTCTTCAGTTTTCATTGTTTTTTGAGGGATGACTGTCTTTAAATAAGTGAATATTTGTGCTGTGGAAGAAGCATTAGATGTGTGTAGCTTTAAAACTAGAAACACTGGAATGGGCAGAAATAACAGCAGACTGATTTGAGATGAATGTTGGAAGAACTTTCCACAATTGAATCTGTACCACAGGGATGGGCTATCACATTCTTGTGGAAGGAAGGAAGGAAGTATGGAAGGAAGGAAAGAAGGAGGAAAGAAGGAAGGAGGGAGGATATATATATGTAAAGTACATATCATATGCTTTACACCGCCCTGTACTCTTGTTTTACAATGGTGAAATTATCAGATGTGGGACTTGCCTTATGAAGTTTAGAGACTAATATGAAAGGCAGTGATTAGACACATAAACTCACAAATAAATTACAAAAGCTGTTATGAGAAAAAAGAACTGGTGCGAATAAGAGGAAGAGAATAAGAGTGTATAAATAATCTGAGTTACAACTTCACATTTACAGAAATAATTCAAGCTGAGGCTTAACAGTAACAACATCAAACGTAGTAGAGGGTATCCTGTGTAATGGGATAGAGCCTGGACCAGTCCAGCCGCTTTCTCCCAAACTGGCAGTTCATCAGAATCACCTAGAGAAAAATGTTCAATAGCCCTTAACCCAATCCAAGATATGCTTAATCAGAATATTTGGGACTAGAAAACTCTGAAACACTATGTTAAGTGAAAGAGCTAGACTAATATGTGATTCTGTTGTCTGGATCTCAGTTGTGATCATTTTAATTCTTTTGCTTGGATTCTGAAATTAAATTCCTCCAGTAAAGAGCTGAAACACTTTGGTCTCTTCAGAACCTGGTTGTAGAACACTGAAGGGATGCCTCGCCAGACATGCACCTGACTTCAATTTTTCCAAGAGGTGGGTAGAAAAATTGTAGCCAGTGCCTGGGTTCCCTCTAGCGGTCAGAAGCTGTCACTTCAGCTCCCACTTCTCTGTAGACCCAGAGTTGGCTGGAGAATTTGTTGATATGAGCTCTAAAAGGGATGAAGGGGTCCTATGAAAAGAAAGCAGCAAAGCCTAAATACATGATTTAGAAAATTCTTCTCTAGAATTAATGTTAAAAAAATATAGGTGGTGGAACTCAGGAATTGCTTTCCAAATCCCCTCTGTCCCTTTTTGGCTTGTTATGGATGATCTAAATTTAGAGAAAGAAGGATGCTGAAGGATGTGCAACTTTTATAAACCAGGGTAAATAACTCCCTAGGATACCAGGCTATTAATTAGGGACTCCAAGGATCATTTTCTTTCCCTGGGAAAATACAAAATGTTTCAGAATTGGGTGGTCAGGTAGAGCACTGGGTTAAAATGGGAAACAGGGGTCATCCATTCTCAGCTGTATCATTTACCAGCTTTCTGAGTTTTAGTTTTCTCATTTGAGAAAAAGCAAGTAATGACACCTGTCCTGCCTACCTCACAGATCTGATGTACAGATTAAATGAGCTGAAGAATGTGGAGGTTATAAAATGAGTTGCAGCTGGGAAGAAATAGATTGCAATTAGTATTAAAGAAGATTTTGCCCTGCTGGCAATTGGGAAAATGTCCGTTACTTTTTGGGCCCATTTCACCTACACTTAAGTTCTTCTAAAGGCATTTGTACACTGGAGCTGGACTGCTGGGAATTACCCTTCCACCTTTCTCCCTGGGTCTCCACTCAGCACTGTGACCAAAGGCTAACAGAATCTGCCTGAGACAGTGTTTAATAGGAAGCTGTAAGGAAACATTCCTCTGAAAGAAAGGCTCACCTGGGGGTGGAGGGGTGGGGCGGAGGGGTGATAACAGTGTTACCCTTCCACCTTTTTCCCTGGGTCTCCACTCAGCACTGTGACCAAAGGCTAACAGAATCTGCCTGAGACAGTGTTTAATAGGAAGCTGTAAGGAAGCATTCCTCTGAAAGAAAGGCTCACCTGGGGGTGGAGGGGTGGGGCGGAGGGGTGATAACAGTGGTGGTAATGGGGGCTGTTGGTGGACATTTTGCTGGCATTACAGTATTATATAGAGCAGAAAAGAAAATGCTCTTGGACTGCCAAAAAGCAGTGGTACCTCCACACTGCCCTTTATTATATTTAACCTTATTCTGGGGACACTAAGATGACCACATTCCAACTCATCTAACAGTCCTGTGGTTTCTGTTCCTTGGAATATGGTACCCTTTGGGGGCTTATTGTTATAGGAGGGTGGAGCAGGTGGGAGAATTTGTCTGCTCAGCAGCCACTGAGCTTCTCTCAACTCACTGAAAATGCATTAACGCCACATAGTCTCCTAATGGCACTCAAAGTGTGAGCTGTGGATCACAATATCAGCATCACCTAGGAGCTCACAGGAAGTTCAGACTCTAGGCCCCAACCCAAACCTGCTCCTGATTCAGAATCTGCACTTTAACAAGAGCCTAGGAGATTGGTTTGCAGATCGAAGTTAAAGAAGCACTCCCTATTTTGTGGAATATTCACGGTGGGCTGTTTTAATCCAGGGTTTCCCATCTCCCACCCCACCTCCACCTCCAGCAGATGGAAAGCCCTGGCTCCCTGAACATTTCCTTCTCAAGTCTCCCTGCCTTCCAGACTCCACCTCAAAATTCAGGATTGCCATGCTTTAGAAAAAGTGACAAAAAGCCATAGCCCTCATTCTTTCTCAGGCTCCCTCTACCCTAGAAATGTGGACATTCCTCAAATTTTCCCCCAGATGGCACAGGTCTGAGGGCTGTGTGGTGATGGGAAGCACAGCCTTTCTACCTTTCTTTATTTGTCCTGGTCTGACTGCGAGGACCTCTAAGAAAGGCAACTGTGGGAAATTGTCAGCACATCATGTGTGAAGTGAGTGCTGAGTAGGTGGAGAGGAGGAACTGGCCACCACCCACAGGATGGAAAAGCAGCATCCCCTGCAGGGAGCAGAGAGACCACACAGGGTCACACAGTGGGGTCCCCGCCATGTACCCACAGACACAGGGGCAAGTGTGTGCACATTCACATACGTCTCCTGCTTCCAGACCCTGTGTCTGGGCCTGTGCTTTTCAGGCAGAGGCCATGCCCCACAATGCCAGTGGCCAGGCCCTGTCTGCATTTGTTGGCCCAATCCCCGTTCCACACGGCCTGAAATGACTGCTCACAGAGAGCTCTCGCTCACTGGTAAACATTGCCCTCTCTCTGTATTCCTCTTTTAACACAGACATTTCTCTAAGAGGGGCAATGAATTACATAATGGACACTGCATACAAATTAATATACCAGAAATGTGGCAGCAAGGAGGGTCAAGGTCAACAGGAGAAAATCAGGCAGCTGAGGAGCAGAGGTTGGAGGAGCCCAAAGACAGACTTTTCCTGCCTCACAATTGTGCCAAGGAGCAACTCTGGTCCAGAGTATAGGATACTGGCTTAGGTCACACAGATCCAGCTTCTCCAGGGAGGCTGGGGGAACTAGCATTTCCAGCCTCCTGTTGGGCCTTCCAGGCTTGAGCCTGACTCACCCCAAAACAGTTCCACCTGCAGTCAAAAAGATTCTTTAAATATGCCAATCTATCCACATTACTCCTTCAAGTGTCACTGGCTTCCCATCATCCTAGAGTAAAGCGAAGCCGTAGTGTGACACCCAAGGTCTTCCCTAACCTTCCTTTAAACCTGCTTCCTCAGCCTCGCCAATCACGCTAAGTTCCAGATGTAATGAATGATGAGGAACTTCCCCACAGCAAGCCACCTTCTCTCTGGCCTCTGTGCATTTGCACAGGGCTGCTCCATTGGCCTGGGAAGCTCCCAGCACTTCCCCTCTATCTAGCCAATGCCTACTTGTTTTTCAATACTCCGCCCAGGCCTTCCCGACCTGCAACCATCCTCTGTGTCCCCACAGGCTGGATTGGTGAGTTAGGTATGCCTGGCCTGTGCTCCCCAAGTATCTCAGGCATATTAATTATTACCCTGTGTTATTTAACCTCTGTCCTTGTATGTTGCTCCCACTAGACTAGGGAGCAAAGTCTACAGCTTCCTTATCTTTCAATTTCTACAACACAGCCTAGTGCTGAACAAATAGTATTAACCTTAAATGTCTGTTATGTATATGTGTGCATGTATTGAGGATAGAGGTTACACACAAAATCCTCTGTGGGCTAATGCATTCTTTTTACAGAAGAAAAACAATGGGGCTTTCCCATCAAAAGTTAAGCAACTTGTCCAAGTATAAATGATTAGGAACCAAAAAAAGCTGAGATTTGAACCCAGGTCTGTGTTGCAGAATGACTTCAAAGCTCTGGCTCCTTCCTCTCTTAAGTCAACTGGTGTGAGTCATAACAGAACAGCCCTGTTGCTATTTTTCCCACCACAAAGCCGAGACATTCAGATCTGACCTTCTGGGAGGGACATTAAATGAATCAAGTCCTGCCTTCTTGTTTTACAGACAATGGCTGAGGCTCAGGGATGTGGGAGGTTCCCACTTTATTGTGACACCCAGAGCAATAGGATAATGTCATGTTATCACATTATGGTCTGGGCCAGGGTGGGATGGCAGGGACTGGAAATGAGGAAGGGAACAGGGGTCTGACAGCCTGCCTTCTCCACATCAGATCAAACTGAATTAAAGCAATATGTGTTTATCAACCATGAGCCTACTTAGGTACCCCAGCCCCCTCCCAAAACCCCAGCAGGGGGAGAAAGATGGCCAGGAGAATAAAGGATATGTTTCTCCAGCGACACTCTCATCCCGAAGGACTAACTGGACAGAATCCATCACTTGGAGCTCTTTTCCTTCTGGCTTCACTGCAAGGGGCCACATCCAGATGGAGAAAATAGTTAAGAGGGTCTCACATTTACATATATTTGCATGTGTTTTCATCTCCACACAAGAACATGTAGTTCATTCTCAGGCGATTTTCGAGCAAATGTGATTATTGCCACCTTCAGGTTGTCATGGATAGATTTTGCTCTTCTCACTTTCCTTCTCACCCTCCCACAGTCCCCGGGCCCTGACGCTGGACAAGTGAGCATGAGTGTTGTGGGAAGGGCCGCGCTTAAAGGAGCCAGGAGCACAGAGCTGGCGCCGAGGCGGCCACAGAGCCTGCAGCAATGCCAGCGAGGCAGCCTCGCGTGAGTCCGGATCCTCACGACCGGCCCTGGTGGTGGCTCAGTCCTGTCTGCTGGGTCCTTGCTAAGATAAAGGACGCCGACTGGACGTTCTCTGAAAGTTACATGCGTTTTTGCTTTTGAGGTGGCAGTGCAATCCAGAAAAACCTTTTGGCATACAGGACAGTGGGCAGATGGTGAGCATTATACAAATATAAGCTATGAAGTCAAACATCATGCTCGCCATCCCTTTAGAATCTTTTCCTCCACACTACATTACCCCCAGTCCTCTCACCATTTCTCATGGAACCAGCTTTTCCTACTGGTTGGTTTACAGTGGGTTCTTCTCAACAGCCCTTTAATAATTCAGGGGCTCAAAAACATCCAGAGTGGGGACTGTTTGGTCCTTCATGCTACCAGACAGTCGGCAGGCAGGGCTAGCTGCTTGGAGAACAGAACACAAGAAATAAAGGACAAGCTTGGTCCTTGCTGTTCTGCCTTGTGCTGAGAGGACAATCCGAGAAGCAATAAAACATCAAGACTTTTCTTCTTTGGGTTAAGTCAGAGAAAAGCTTCCTTGCTGAGGATTCCTGTGGGAATCTTCAGATAGCATATGAGTTAAATGGGAGTACTATTTTACAATTTCGTAATTTCAAATTCTCCTATATGACTTTGTTAATCAACTAATCAATAAATATTTTCTGTGTGCCTCAGTATGCCCTAGCTGAACCATAGTAGGCATTCAGTAAACACTTGTTAAGTTTATTCAATACAATATAGACACTGTGTTGTTATTGTGAGATTCAGAAATTAAAAATATGCAGACTCTGCCATCTAGGAACTGAGAGTCCATAAAGACCCGAAATATTTTATTAATATTTGATAATAGAAGGCACTTAACACAGTTGTTGTCTTAGTCTGTTCAGACCGTTATAACAAAATACCATAGACCTTATGGCTTATAAACAACAAACATCTATTCCTTACAGTTCTTGAGGTTGGGAAGAACAAATGTTAGATCAAAGTGCCAGCAGATTTGGTCTCTGCTGAGAGCCAGTTTCCTGGTTCACAGACATCTGTCTTCTCACTGTGTCCTCATTTGGCAGAAGGGACAAGGGAAGTCTCCAGTGTCTCTTTTATAAGGGTACTAATTTCAAATTCTCATGACCTAATCATCCCCCAAAGTCCCCACCTCCCAGCCACCATATTGGGGGTTAGGATTTCAACATATGAATTTTAGGGAGGCACAAAACATTTAGTCTACAGCAGTCATTGAGAGCAAAGGCACTGAAGTCAGAGATCAAAGTTCAATTCCCAGCTGTGTGACTTGAGACAAGTCACAGAAATTCTCTGAGTCTCAATTTCTACTGAATAGTGGACTAGCAAGCATCTATTATATAAGGTTATTTAAATTGACTCACATGTAAAGAACTTAACACAGTGCTTGGCACTGAGTAAGCTTGCAAGATGTTGGCTAAAATATAAGAACAGAGTAATTAAGTACCACAGTATATGATTTAGAGTTGTACAATATTTTAAATTGGAAAGAACCTTTAAAACTCTCTAATCCTATGTTTTCCAAATAATGTTCTGTGGATTGTTGCCAATTTGTTACAATTATTTTCTACCAGTCTGCAGCAAAATGTAAAAACAGAAAGGCAAGTGGAAGACAGTTCTTTCTTTGGTGTTCAGTTTTCTTTCTTTAATGAACTGATAAAATGCAGGTGGTAAGATTGTTTATCCTAAGTCAGTTCTCCACTTATTATGGTTATTGTTGTTATTTTGTTCATGAATTTAGAAGTCTGAGAACCACTGCTCTGACAGACTAACCCTCCAGTCAGTAGAGAAAACTTTCATGTCATCCTCTCAGCTCCATTCTAACTGGATCAGGGTGCTGGGAAATTCTTTGCACTGTAGAGCTCAGAGCTAAGAGAACAGATCTAACCCCTCTTGAGCCTGGTTGTTCTTCGGATCGATGAAGACAGCAACCATGAGGAAGCTTGGTATAGTAGGCAGAGCCTTTGCCTTAAACTCTGTTCCAGTTCTGCTAACATGTTGGTTCCCTCCTCTACACTTCTGTTAAATAACCTGGGAGCATCTACCGCTGAAGAATGTTGTGAGGACCAAGGAAAATAAGACATGTGAAAGCACTTGGTAAATGGTGAAGTGCTATCTCTGTGTTATATCTACAGTTATGAAAGAGCCCCATTTGCATCAAGAGATCTTTACACAGCACGGTATCTATTCTTTACCATGTTTTTACTCCTCTGGACATGGATGGAGTAACGATTGGCAATACTTCCCACAGGTATGACACCCAGAACTAAACATAGTCTTTAGGTCTAATTGACAATATGGAGTAAAATGGTACAAAGAGCTGGACTAGAGGGTCTTTAGGGTCTTGGGTTTTATGACTATTACCCCTTTATACCTTCTGATCTGAAAACTCTGCTCTTATGCTACAATCACAGTGCAAATGGGTCTTGTGTCCTTTCTGGATAGCTAACATCCCCTTTATGTCAGGGTTATAATATTCTGGAGCAACTAGAAGCTTTATCCTTTTTATTTTGACTTCAAGACTACAACAATGTTTATTCTACCTTTTCCAGCTTAAAACATTTTCTTTGGAGAAAGCAGAATTTTCTTTGACATCCGTTCTCATTTTACCACCTCCATTTTCCCCATTATTTCTTTTTCTTCCTTTTACATGGAATATATCCTTTAAAAGCTATTTGAAACTATCATGTTGCCAAAGACCTGTGCATTCTGTGTTTACCTGCCACAGGATGTCCTGAGAAGTATAGTGAAGCAGATAGCAGTAGAGCGTAGAGTATAAGCATGTCAACTCTCGGCCCAGCTTAGTTTGATTCAAATCCCAACTCTGCTACTTATTGGTGTTTTGGCTTTGGGCCAGTAACTTAACCACTTTGTTTTTTAGATCCTTCACCTGTTAATTAATTAATTAATTAAATATTACACCTATTTCATCATGTTCTTCTGAGAAATCAGTGACTTCATATTTATAAAAGTGCTGAGAACAATACGTAGCACAGTAAATCTCAGTAAATATTGAGCATTAATATTACTATTGTCCTTACAGGACCATGTGGACTTTTGGATTTGTTCTGAGTTAGGCTTTTCTCCTTTTATTTTTTGTGCAGGTCTTTATTCAATCTGAGCTCATCAAAGAACTCTTTATGAAGCCCCATGGGTTTTGTTAGCTGCCTTTTCCTTTTCTTATCAGTATGACTCATGATTATTTTTTCTGAATTTCGTTTCTTAGAATTGTCCATCCCATTAGAGAGTGGAGCTCCATTACTAGATTGCATCACAGGTCACAAGATCATAATCCTTTGCTCTGAACTTTTAGAAATCTGCACTCATAGTATCTGGGATACACTGACTGGAATATTTTAACTAACTTATTCATACCGAAAAGTGATTGACATAGTTGCCACAATTTATTATCATAAGGAACCACCCTATCGTTTATTATTAGTTTTCAGAAATGCTATAGTCACCTTCCTCCTGGTTTCCTATCATAAACACATCAGTATCTAGGTCTTCCTTACTGGCCATAATTAAGTCTTGAGTAGCAGTTCCCCTCCATTGCTTTTTTTTACCTATTGAGAGATGAAGTTGTCAGCAAGGCCAGGCGAGAATTCATCAGATGTTCTGCATGAGACTTCCAGCAGATGTCCTCTAGTTGAAGTCCCTCATCACCACTAGATCTTGCCTCTCTGCCAATTTTTGCAATTCGGAGAAAAGAGATTAGAGAGATATCTATGTGCCAATTGCACATGTGCCTGCCTCATATTCTCTGTAAGAACAAAATTTCTTGGAATACTTCCTATTCTAAACACCTTTCATACATGTATAAGATTCTGCTAGATTACTATTA
Organism: Galeopterus variegatus; assembly: GCF_000696425.1. Lineage (NCBI taxonomy): Eukaryota > Metazoa > Chordata > Mammalia > Dermoptera > Cynocephalidae > Galeopterus > Galeopterus variegatus. Next base: position 24,649 of record NW_007730514.1, read on the forward strand.
TTTTTAAAATTAAATATGGTCTATACTTAAGGATTATTTCTCAACATGAAGCTGCTTTATGGAAGTGTCTGTTAAAGACCTCTATGGTATCTGACTCCGTGTGCTGTGAGTCAGAATCCTGCCCCCGCTCCACAAAGTATATCCCTCACCCAGAGCCCTGGGAGAGAATGTAAAATACCTGGGCTCCTGGTGGACTTCTGATCATAGACCTCTGACTGATGCTGAATCATCACACCTCTGGCTGGCCATTCAGCCTATCTTGAGCTGTTGGTTGTTGGTTTGCTAGATATATTTCTATGTATCTTCCATCATAGTAATTCTCAGTACCTCATCTACTCCTCAGGACAGGAAAGGGTAGCTACTTGCAGTAGTAATAATCAAGGTACAATTGTATATAACTTCTCTGAGGTCAGGGGTCAACTCTCATTTACTCCAGACTTCAAAGGAGGTCAGTGAAATACAGGAAAACAATCATTTATTGAGCATTTACTGTGTTTCAGACACTGTTTTTAGGATAAAGAATACAAAAATGAATAAGACAGCCCCTGCTCTCAAAAAACTCATAGATATGGTGGAAATAGGGGTATTAACAGATCACTGCAACATAGTGTGGTGGGTGCGGTGGGTGCGGTGATGGAGATATCACTCTGCCCATTACACTGTACCCAGCAAAGGCACCCAGCCCAGCCAGAGGGGAGTGGGGGAAATGCTGCTTGTCAGGTTGGCTTATGGTCAGCAGTGATGCTGAACTAAGTCTTAGAGCTTAGCAAAAATGCCCTGTTGTAAATAATTTTATCCAATTTCTTTTTTATTTGATAGATATCATTGTGGTGCAAAATGAACGTTTACTTCTCCTCACTGGGAAAATCGTCAGCCTTTGGATTTAAAGGACGGACAGAGGAAACTGCCAGATAGCTGTGGATGGCCCAGACAATAACCTGTAAATACACTTTCAGGCAAATGTCTGGGCCCTGATAGACCAACACCTCTATTATGTAAGGAGGATGGAATCATCCCTTGTTGGAAAAGGTCTGAGAAAAGAGGTGAGATGAGCTGAGGGAGGAGGAGAAAAGCTTCAGGGTCCTGAGTACCTGATGAAGCAGTTTACAGAACTGGGCCTGCAGGATACTGGGCCAAGAAAGGCCAGAGCTGGTGAACAAGAGAGCAGGGTGCTTGGAAGTGGTGCCCACACCAGAGGATCACTCCAGCAGTGCCTTCTGCGGACAATCCTTCCTGACATTCAGCTGGCCGGTCTATATCTGGACCTCTGACCACTCTTGTTCTCTGCAGACTCGGAGTCACTGCACACGATCTGGCCTCTGCTTGGGATATGTCATCAGCAATTCTTCAGTCAGTGCAGTGGGTCCAATTATATTGCAGATTCTCTGATCTGGCTCACCCCAATATTGCTCTTGGACATGTAGAGACTTTAGAAAATCCCTGGTCACCTAATGAGGTAATGGTAGGATTGTTCTGAATTTTCTTCTATCATCATCTGGTGGGTAAGGAGTTCAAGAATTTGTTCTCAAGGGATGGACTTAAGCAACCTGGAGACAAAGAGAAATGAATACCTGTTACCAAAGGACAGATAGGACCTAGGCAGGTTGGGAAGAAGGCAGGCAGGGACTCCAGGCAGAGAGGAGAATATGAGTCAGCACAGGGAGGAAGAACATCATGGTCTGAGCAGAGACCTGCTCAGGTCTGTATTGCTGTAACTCAAAGTGGGAGGAGTTACAAGAGAGTTAGGGAGGCATTAGACCGTGGAAGACTTGGTAGAACAAGTTAGGGAGCATGCATTTCATCTGGTAGGCAGTGTGGATTTATAGGAAGGTGTTACACAAAGAAATGAGATGATGAGGTTTATTTTTTAAATATCTTAGAACATGATTTTGGAGGTTATAGAAACAAAGCACTTGAGGGAGCAAATTTGGAAGGTGCCATAATTGGCCAGCTAGGAGATGAAGTGACCTGAACTAGGAATGTGATGGTAGGGACGAGAAGTAGATGGATCTTAGGAATGTGTAAGTAGTAAAACCAGCAGGACATAACTGAAACAGGGGCAGAAGGAGAGGAGCGGTCAAGGATGACACCTTGGGTGAAAAGTCATTTGCACACTGTCTGCCATATAATAGGCATTTGATAAATATTTATATAAGTACAGTTCACTGTCACGATGATTGCTTTTTCTATCATTAGTACTTAGGGTTACTAAAATGAGAATTCTAGTCTCAGCTCAAGCACTGTGTGATTTTGAAAAAGTCACACTGTCTCTTTTATAAAATAAGAGGGTTTGACCAGATAAATTCTAGAGTCCTTTCCATCTTTGACTTTTTTTTTTTTTTTTGTCTTTTTTTCGTGACCGGCAACGGATCGCAACCCTCAGTGTCGCACCCGCACCCCGCTCAGCCAGTGAGCAGCCGGTCTGTATGTGGGATCCGAACCCTTGGCAGGAGCGCCACCGCACTCCCAAGTGGCGCACTGTAGCAGTGCGCCACTGGCCGGCCCCCATCTTTGACTTTTAAAAAAAATTTTCTGGCAAAATATTGTGGGCCAATATTGAAAATAGACCATAAAATTTATGACAATGTTTCCACAGAAGGATGTACTCCAAACTTCAAACAACTAACTTAAAATGAAGTTTTGGAAGAGCATTCTAATTTGAGGACTGGCAGTACTCTCTTATATCATTTACTTTTTTTCCCCCTCAGGTATAATTTCTTCATGAGTATAAGTCTTGCTTGTCAAAAACTTTTTTAGAGACTATAACATATGTTTTGGCTCCCTTATTATATCTAGTACAGTGCCAGGTACATTTTCACCACTCAAAATTTACTTCAGCTGAATTAAGTTGTCTCTGCAGGGGCTTGCTTCTGATCTCAAGTACGCATTCGTTCATTTATTCCTTCATTTATACTTTCATTCAATCAACAGATACTTATAGAGTACATAATTAGGTGCAAAATGAATAAGACTTCAGCAGTTTATTCAAGGAATGAACAGTGTAGCAGAGCCAATAAGATATGTATGCAGGATGCCATAATGTGTGCTTGGAAGTGAACGATGCTATGAAAGATAGGGATAAACTGATGTGGCTATTAAAAGAAGAGAGTAATCACTTCCAGTGAAAAGAGAGTAAAGACAGATGTCTTTGCAGATGCTGTACTGGCTTGTGCCCTACAGAGAAAATTAGATAGCTATTAGCCCTGTTTGCAGGTCCTCAAGCTGAAGGCTTGGAGATGGCTGGCCAGGTACTGGGGTGTACTCTAACCTAAGAAGTAGAATTCCGCTGGAATGAAGCTCATCGGGCAATGGTCGAATTCCAGCTCCTGACTTCACAGGGGAAGCACAGTGCGTAGAGAGATCACTAGTCTTGAAACTAGAATGCCTGGGGTGCACTCTTAGCACTCGACTCTTCTGAATTGGGTGACCATTGTCAATCAGCACAACTCATCCTATCCTCAGTTGTTTCATCTGAAGGGTCACTAGAAATGCCTGTTTAGTCTTGTGAGGATCAACAGACACAATGATCGTAACTAATGTTTAGCTAATGGTCACTAAGAGCTTGCTATGGGCTGTACAGCTGTCTGAAACACTTTAACATATGAATTCATTTAACATTCACAGAACTCCAATGAAGAGGATATTCTTGCTTAGTAGGCAACACTGGAGCACACGTAGCTCTTCCAAGGTCATGCACCAGGAAGTAGTGGAGAAACTATCAAACCCAGGTGTATTAGTCCATTTCTGTTGCTTATAACAAAGTACTTGAAACTGGGTGATTTACAAAGAAAATGAAATTTATTGCTTACAGTTTCTGAGGCTGGGAAGCCCAAAGTCCATCTGGTGGTGGTGACAACGACCCAGGGATCTCACATTGCAAGATGGTGGAAGCAGAGAGAGCAGAGAGAGAAAGACAGACTCTCTTCTGTTCTTTTAAAGCCCTCAGAACCACACCCCTGACCACCATTTTTAATCCATTCACTACTGCATGGTCTTACAATCTAATCACTTCTTCAAGGCTCCACCTTTCAATTACCATAATAGGATTTCCCACCCTCTTAACAGTCACAGTGGAGGCCAAATTTCTAATACATAAAACTTGGGGGACATAATTCAAGCTTCAGTGAGTTTTGGGGGGATATAATTCAATCCACAACATGGGGCACTCTGTCTCCCAAGCCCATACTCTCAGATCATTATGCCCTATTGCCTCTTTTCTACACTGTAATATGATATTTAATATGAGCAACAATATTGCTCTAATAAAGTACACCAATTGGCCCAGACTAAAGGTAAATAGAGGGGCAATCACATAGTTAAATAGGAAAAGATGTACATTACATAAGTCTTAAAAATTGGAACCAGTCCCATTATAGTCCCCTTATAGTCTTGATAGGTTGCTCTGCTCAGGAGATAAAATTACAAATGATGTAATTTACACACACTTCTACCACTTGAACCAAACTTAATGATTACCTAGCCCAGCCTTTTCAATGTACTGTTAAAGGTTTGCCCCAGAAGTTTAAGTGACCTGATTAAGGTCACACAATTGGCAAATTGGAGAACCAAAACTATTTAGTGATTTTAGAATTTAGAATTTAAAACGTGAGAGTTTCTTAAAAGCTAATGCTATAAAGTTTCAGTTGATTGATGAATTTACCTCCTGTTAAGGAGTATTTATCAATAATTGAATTGCTTCTTCAAGTCAAACTAGAGACATACACTTGTAGACGATAACGTCCAGTAGAAACTCATTGCTCTATTTGTATTATATCACTTACCTTATGACATAAAATGTTAAGAATGTATCTTCTTTTATATTCACATTTAAAGGTGGCTACTTCCTCCAAGTGTGTAAGGAAGAAACTTCACTCACTGTGGGTGGATTGTTATTTTTTCTGTTATAGTTATTCAAAGGATTTGCCATTTTTTAGACTAGGATATTTGAGCCTCTTATAACACCCCTTTGAATAACCTTTATTTGGAGAACCAGGAAACCTCTGTTTATTTGCTGGGTTACAAGTTTCTATTACTTTGGTATCTAAGTGACTGAGCCAATCTGTTAAACTAATTTAAAGTTGTGTTCCTAGCTGATAATGGTTTTCAGTGTAGTTCAGATAAGATGTGTGCTTCAACAGGAGCTTTCATAAAAAGAATTTAGGGTGCAGGGTCAGAGCCCCTAGAGAGATGGGAAGTTGGGGTGAGGGTTGTAAAATAAAATAAGAATACAAAATAATAATAACATAAGCAAAACTGCTGTTTATGGAGTGCTTCCATAAACATTTCTGCTTGAAATGTTGTGAATTTTGAATGGAATTTTCTTAAATGTTCTTTGAGGAAGTCAAACAAATATCAGACTTCTTTTAATTATTTTTTGCTTTTGAAGGTCTTTAAAGCTGGAGCCATGACTGGGTCACATAGGGCTCCAGGATTTATACATATTGTATCATCTTTTCTCAAGGCATTTTGAATTTGGGAGAAGGGGAAACCTTACCTTTCGGTGAGCCAGACTAAAGATAGTCCTAAATCTTTCTTTTTTTCTTTCTATTGGAAAATAGGTGATTGTACATATCCATAGGGTACAAAGTTAAAATACGTGTGTGACATATGAGATGCTCAAATCAAGATGATTAGTATATTCAACAGTACGCAATGTAATAACTTTTTGTGGACCTTTACTAATTCCTCCCTTTGCCCCTTCCCTTCCCCATTTCCTGCGTCTGGTAACCTCAGTTCTGTTCTCTAATTTTGAAAGTTCAATGTATTATTGTGACTGTTGTATCTCACTTTTTAAATTTATTTGTTTATTATTTTAGCTTCCACTTATGAGTGAGGACATGCAGTATTTCTCTTTCTATGCCAGGCTCATTTCACTTAACATAATTTTCTAAGTTCATCCATGTTGGTGCAAATGGCAGTATTCCATTCTCTTTTTATGGTAGGGTAGTATTCCATTGTGTAAGTATACCACATTCTCCTTATCTGGTTGTCTGATGATGGACATTTAGGTTGGTTCCAACTCTTAGCTATTGTAAATAGAGCTGTGATAAACATGGGAGTGCAGATATTCATTTGACATGATGACTTCTCTTTGTTTGGGTATATACATAGCAGTGGAATTGCTGGATCGATGGTAGTTCTATCTGTAGTTGTTTGAAGAACGTCCATATTGATGCCTGCACCAATTTACAGTCTCACCAACAGTAGGAGCGTCCCTTTTCTCTTCATCCTTGTCAGCATTTGTTATTTTCTGTATGTTTGATAATAGCTAGTCTAAATGGGGTGAGATGATACCTCAATGTGGTTTTGATTTGCATTTCCCTGATGCTGAGTCATGTTGAGCATATTTTGTATGTTTATTGGAAATTCACATATCATCCTTTGAGAAATGCCTATTCAGCTCCTTTGCCCATGTTTTAATTGGGTTATTTGGGGTTTTTTACTGTTAAGTTGTTTTAGTCTCTTGTACATTCTGGATATTAATCATTATTGGATGCATAGTTTGCAAATATTTTCTCCCACTATCTAGGTTATTTTTCACTCTGTTGTTTCTGTTGATGTGCAGAAGCTTTTTAGTTTGATATAATCCCATTTGCTTATTTTTTCATTTGTTGCCTGTGCTTTGGGGGTCACGTTCAAAGTCTTTGCCCAGTTCTACTTCCTGAAGTGGTTTCCCTATGTATTTTTTTTACTAGTTTTATAGTTTCTTGTCTTATATTTAAGTAAGTCTTTAATCCACTTTGAGTTGATTTTGATATACAGTGATATGTATGGGTCTAGTTTCAATCTTCTACATATGGCTGTCCAGTCTTCCCAGCACCATTTATTGACGAGGCAGTCTTTCCCCACTGTATGTTCTTGGTGTTTTCATCAAAGATTAGTTGGCCTAAGCCTGTGGGTTGTTGTCTGGGTTCTCTATTCTGTTCCACTCACTTGGTGTGAATGTCTGTTTTTATGCCAGTACCATACTGTTTTGGTTACTATAGCTTTGTAGTATAGTTTGTAGTAAGGTAGTGTTATGCCTCCAGATTTATTATTATCATCATTATTATTATTTTTTCATTGTTGTTGTTTAGGAGTGCTTTGGCTATTTGGAGTCTTTTGTTGTTTTACATGAATGTTAGGATTGTGTTTTCTATTTTCTATTTTCTATTTCTGTAAAGAATGTCATTGGTATTTTGATGGGGATTGTGTTGAATCTGTAGATTGCTTTGAGTAGTATGAACATTTTCACAATATTAATTCTTGCAATCCAAGAGCATGGAATGTGTTTCCTCTTTAATTTCTTTCAACAGTGATTTGTAGTTCTTGTAGAGATCTTTCACCTCCTTGGTTAAATGGATTCCTCAGTTTTTTGTTTTTGTTTGTTTGTTTGTTTGTTTGTTTTTTCTGACTATTGTAAATGGGCTATCTTTCTTTCTTGATTTCTTTTTCTGCTAGTTCACTGTTGGAATATACCAATGCTACTGATTTTTGTGTGTTGATTTTTTTATCCTGCAACTTTACTGAAATTGTTTATCAACTCTAAGAATTTTTATTGTAGCATATTTAGGTTTTTCTGTATAAAGGATCATGTCATCTGCAAACAGGGACAATTTGATTTCAACTTTTCCATTGTGGATGCCCTTTATTTCTTTCTCTTGCCTGACTGCTCTGGCTAGTGCTTCCAGTACTATGTTAAATGGGAGTGGCATCCTTGCCTGGTTCCCATGCTTAAGGGAAAAGCTTTTCCCATTCGGGATGATATGGGCAGTGGGTTTGTTTTATATGGCTTTTATTGTGTTGAGATACTTTTCCTTCTATACCTAATTTGCAAGGAGTCTTTATCATGAAGCAATATTGAATTTTGTCAAATGCTTTTTCTGCATCTATTGAGATAATTGTATGGTTTTTGCCCTTGATTTGATTGATATGGTATATCACATTTATTGACTTGCATATGTTGAAACGTCCTCGCATTCTGGGATGAATTCCACTTGATCATGGTGTGTAAATGTTTTGTTGTGTTGCTATATTCTGTTTGCTAATATTTTCTTGAGGATTTTTGCATCTGTATTCATCAGAGATATTGGCATGTGGTTTTCTTTTTTTTGTTGTATCACTGTCTGGTTTTGGTATCAAGGTGATGCTGGACTCATATATTGAGTTTGAGAGAATGGCCTCTGTTTCAATTTTTTGGAACAGCTTGAAGATAATTGGTATTAGTTCCTCTTTAAAGGTTTGGTGGAATTAAGTAGTAAAGCCATCCGGTCCTGGGTTTTTCTTTGGTGGGAGACTGCTGATTACTGCTTTAATCTCATTGCTTGTTATTGGTCTGTTCAGGTTTTCCATGTCTTCTAGGATCAGTCTTGGTAGTTTGTGCATTTCCAGAAATTCATCCATTTCCTCCAGGTTTTCAAATTTGTTGACATAGGGTTGATTATAGTAGTCTCTAATGATTCTTTATAATTCTTTGGTATCAGTTGTAATGTCCCTTCTTTCATTTTTGATTGTTGTTATTTGGATCTTCTCTCTTCCTTTTTTAGCTATAGAACATTTTGCCCAGCAACTAGAGAATATACATTCTTCTCATCAGCACATGGAACATTCTCCAAGATAGATCACATATTAGGTCACAAATCAAGTATCAATGAAGTTAAAAAACTGAAATCATTTTATGCATCTGCTCATAACACAATGGGTTAAAACTATAAATCGATAACAAGTAAAACTTTGGAAATCGCACAAATACTTGGAAATTAAACAACATGCTCCTGAATGACACATGGGTTAAAAAGAAATCAAACAGGAAATGAAAAAATTTCTCAAAACAAGTGATAATAAGAACACATCATACCAAAACTTATGGGATACTGTAAAAGCAGTACTAAGAGGAAAGTGTGTTGCAGTAAATGCTTATTACATTAAGAGAATAGAAAGACTTCAAATAAACAACCTAAAATTACACCTCAAAAAAGTAGGAAAAGAAGAATGATCCAATCCCAAAGTTAGTAGATGGACAGAAATAATTAAAATCAGAGCAGGACTAAATGAAACAGAGACCAAAAATATGATAGAAAAGATCAATGAAACAAAAGGTTGGTTTTTCAGAAGATAAACAAAGTAGACAAATATCTATCTCATTTAGTTCTGATTTGATTTTAATTATTTCTTTTCATCTAATAATTTTGGGGTTGAATTGTTCTTGTTTTTCTAATTCTTCAATATGTAGCATTAGGTTGTTTATTTTAAATCTTTCTGTTCTTTTGATGTAAGTATTTATTACAATAAATTTCCTTCTTTGTACTGCTTTTGCAGTATCCCACAGGTTTTGGTATGATGTGTCTTTACTTTCACTACTTTCAAGAAATTTTTTGATTTTTTGTTTAATTCCCTCTTGGATCCATAGGTTGTTCAGGAGCATGTTGTTTAATTTCCATGCATTTGTATTGTTTCCAGACTTTTGTTGTTGATTTCTAGTTTTAACACAGTAGTCTGAAAAGATACTTGAAATGACTTCAAGTTTTTAAAGTTTGATTAGACTTGATTTTTAATGTAACATGTGGTCTATCCTGGAAGATGTTCCATGTGCCAATGAGAAAAGTGTATACTCTGTAATTGTTGGATGAAATATTCTATAGATATTTGCCATGTCCAGTTGGTCTAAAGTGTACTTTAAATCCTTTATTTCTCTGTTGATTTGTTGCCTAGATGAACTGTCCAATGCTGAGAGAGGGTTTTTCAGGTCCCCAACTATTATTCTATTGGGGCCTAACTCTTTTTTAGATCTGAAAGTGTTTGCTTTATATATCGGGGTGCTCTGGTGTTGGTGCACATAGAGTCATGATTGTTATGCCTTCTTGCTGAATAGATGCCTTTATTATTATATAATGAGCTTCTTTGTCTCTCTTTATGATAAGAATAGCTATTCTTTCTCATTTTGGATTTCTATTTACATGGTATATTTTTTTCCAGCCCTTCATTATTAGTTGGTATGTGTCTTTACAGGTGAAGTAAGTCTCTTGAAGGTAGCCTATATTTGGGTCTACCTTTTAAATCCAATCAGTCAGCCTGTGTATTTTGAGTGGGGAATTTACTCCATTTACATTTAGCATTATTATTGAAAGGCATTGACTTACCCCTGGAATTTCATCCATTTTTATTTGGATGTTTTAAATATCTTTTGTTCCCTTCTTCCCCTTCTATTGTTTGTCTTCCATATTTGTTAGTTTCTTGAGGTGGGTAGATTACATTTCTTTCTCTTTCTCATTTGTATTTTTGTTCTGCTGTTGGGTTTTGTTCTTTCTTGTGAATTCATGGTAGTGATTATTGTTTTTTTTTTATTTCCAGATGCAGTACTCCCTTGAGGATTTCTTTTAGGGCTGGTTGTGTGGTTGTGAACTCCCACAATTTTTGTTTGGTAAGTACACTATTTCTCCCTCATTTCTGAAGGATAGCCCTCTGGGTATAGCATTATTGGCTGGCAATTTTTTTTTTCTTTTAGTATTTTGAATATATGATCCTATTCTCTTCTGGCCTTTAGGGTGTCTGTTGAGAAGCCTGCTGTTAGTCTGATGGTGTCTTCCTTATAGGAGACTAGACTCTTTTTCTCTTGCTATTTTCAAGATCCTCTCTTTATCTTTGAGCTTTGCCAGTTTGACTATAATGTGTCTCAGAGAGGACCTTTTGGGGTTGAATGTGTTTAGGGATCTTTGAGCCTCCAGGATTTGAAGGTCTATGTCTCTCCCTGTATTCCTGGGAAATTTTCTGCTATTGTTTCTTCAAATAGATTTTCAATGCCTTTTTTTTTTTTTTCTCCTCCCCTTCTGGAACACTCATGATTGAGATGTTTGTGCACTTCAGGTTGTCTGCTAGCTCTCTTAGGTTTTCTTCATTTAAAAAACATTCTTTTTTCTTTTTCTTTTTTTCCACCTAGGTTATTTTTAAAAAACCATCTTCAAGATCAGAAATTCTTTCTTCTGCTGGTTCTAGCCTACTGCTTAAGCTCTCAGTTGTGTTTTCATTTCATTGAATGAATCCTTCAGTTCCAGGAGTTCTGCTTCATTCTTTTCTAAGGCTTTAATCTCTTTGTACATTTCCTCCTTCAGACCCTGGATACTTTTTCTCATTTTATTGTGTCTTCTGAATCTTCTTGTATCTTACCGAGTTTCCATAATATTGTTGCTCAGAGTTACCGTTTAGTCATTTCAAGGGCTTCCTGCTCTATGGGGTCTGGTACTTGAGAATTATTGTATTCCATCTATGGTGTCATATTTTCTTGCTTTTTCATATTTGTGATATCTCTGCCTTGATGTTTAGTCATCTGGTAGAGCAGTTGCTTCTTCTGTTTTCTGTAATGAGCTTTGAGGAGAGAGACCTCCCTCTGTAGATATGTTTTATATTGACCATTGAGTGGGGTATTTTAGTACTGGTTCCAGATAGAAGCAGAAGTGTAGTCTCTGTGTAGGTACTTCAGCTACATCCACTGTTGAAATTGTATGTGAGTGCCTACATGGCTAGGCCCTGGGGTACTTAGTGATTCTTTGTTGAGGTTGGTGACACTGTGGTGGTTCATCCAGGATATGGGCAAGCTCTCAAGTTCTTGGGAGAAGTACCCTGTTGCTCTCTTACTCTTTGGCTGGGGTGCTTGAACGTGGGTGGGAATTTTGGCAACCTGGCTAGCTCCTAGTGACCCTGCTGCGTGCATAAGGTATACTGGTGCTCTTCAGTTTGAATGGGTGACCCTGGGTGGGTTTTCTCTTTCCTCTTCCTACAGACAGAGTTCCTTCTTGGAATCTTGCTTCTCCCATTTGGGGGAGGGGATGGTGGTGATTGGGGATTTTCTTCCTTACTCTATTGGGGTATCCTGGGTTTCTGTACTCTCAGGAAGTTCTGCATGTGTCTCTCCCCGAATGAAGGCAATCCTGTGGGCTGTGTATGTACCTCCCACCCCTAGGTGTGCTACCATGTATGACAGCATAGTTCACCCTGTGGGTTGGGCCACTGGGTCATAGGTCTGTGCTCTCTCACCTCTTTCTCTGGGCTTCACTGGTGATTTTCCTTCTGTTTATGCTGATGAATGGTCAGTGGGCCACCTATAAAATGGCAGTGGTTCCTGAAGTGACAGCAAGCCACCCTTATGGCAACAATTACTGTGGCAGTAGCTGTCATGGACTGCTTGCACAGCACCCAGTGTCTGTGGCAGCAGTGGGAGGCACTGCTGGCAGTAAGGTCACCAGGCCCACTACTACCATCACCAGGCAGGCAAGGTCACCTCCCAGGGCCAGTGAGGTAGATCGGTGCACTGGTGCTGTAGCAGTGATTTGTGTTTTGATCCTAAGCTTAAGACCAGGAGAAACCTATGGCTTTCATCAGTTGCTGTTATGTAGGGTCTGGTGGTGCCTTCCAGAGCCCCTCTGATCTTCTCTGCCGCCTCTCCTTTATCACCAGGAAAAGGGATGGCTGTAAAAGATCCACAATTCAGAATCATAATTTATCACACTCCTCTTCCCTTATTATTACTACATTCTTAGTAGTAATAATGTAACAGCTTTTCTGCTGTTTCTGTTTCTGGATTGTGGGGTCCGCCAAGACCAGAGTAGGAGGAAAAGGCTTTATTACTTGCAAGTAAGAAGAACACTGGGGATCACTCCCAAAGCAATGTCTCCTAAATCTATCTTATGGAAGCCAAAATTTAGTTTAGAAGCAACTTTTTAATTAATTAATTAATCAATTAATTAAGAAACAACCTTTAATTAATTAAGTAATCAATGAATCAATTCTTTAAACAAATCTTCACTGTGCATTTTCAAGATACCAGTCATCGAGAAGGATTTATTCTGAAGACCAAGCCCCTTTTCTGGACCAGAGCCTGTCCTGGCTCAGCTCCAGATATACCTCAGCATGGGGAGGTATTGCTTTTGCCTGTAAATGTGTAGACTGTGGGCCCATCTCCACACAGAGAACAGAGTCAAGGGCATGGAGAGATGCTTTCATTCAATGCAGAGCTCAGGCCCACAGCTACGATTTAGTCAGGACATAACCCTCTGGATCTCACTCAATACCCAGAAGTTTAGGACATTGGTACAGAAACAAGTGGTGTCCATCTGGGCTGGTAAAAGCACATGATATTTTGTGATCATGTGATGGAGCAGGTGCCCAGAGGTGCTCCCAAACAGCAGGCTCTGTGGCCACTTTTGCTGCTGAGTATATTTCCACTGCTGCCACATAAGGCAAGAGGGAGTTGCTCTTCCAAAGATCATGCCCCAAGACCCACTCGCTTTCCTCTTCACTTCTCCAGCTCTACCCCTCTCCCATAGCTGTTTCAGAGCACAAAGACACTTTATTGCAATATGCAAATCCCTCAGGATGCAAACTATATCTGGGTGAATAATTACCAGCACAGTTTTAGTACCTCATCTTGGCATCTGCTGGCACATAAAGCAAGTTTTTATTGTCATCTCTATACTGCTTCTCAGTTTAAACTTTTGTTCTCTTCCCATCTAACCCCAATTCCAGAATTATTTTCTTTTCTTCCCTGGTCACTGAGGAGACAATGTCCTTTCTATTTACCCTCAGGTCCTCACCTCATTTTGAAGCCAAAACTATCACACTAAAATGGGAGGTGGCCAGTCTTTGTGGTATTTCATTGGTTACCTCCCATCTGACATGTTGGTTGAATGTAGGGTAGATTATCAAACTGGCCTGTATGGAGAGGTTAGGAACAAAAATAATGAAAGCCAAGGACCGGTAACTAACTCATTAAAAAATATAGTATTTATTGAGGACCTTATAATAATAGCAAAGCAGCAATAGGCATTTTTGATTGCTTAATATGTGCCAGCCACTATGCTAAACACTTTCTATGGACTATCTAATTTAATCTTCACAGTGACTACTTGAGATAAGAATGACCGTTATCCCCATTTAAAGATAAGGTCATGAAGAGTTATGGAAATTATGTGGCTTGCCAAGGTCTTAGAGCCTGTACGTGGCTGATCCAGGATTTGAACTCATGTAGACTGACTTCAAAGCCTATGTGCTTAACACCAGGTGGGAGGTCATGTGCTTTGTGCTGGACATTCAAAAAAATCAATGAACAAGACAAGTAGTGTCTCTGCTCTTACGGAGTTGACAGTCTAATGGTAGAGATAAACAAATGAATAATTGGTGTATGTTATGATAAGGACCATGATAAACTCATGGCTTGTTCCTGTGACAGACATCATTGGTCTTTTTGCTTCCTGCCTGTTTCCTCTCTTAGCCATTCTATATGTGAATATCACATTAGTCTTTCTAAGGAACTGGATCTTCAAACTACAGTTAAACTATAATAGCTTAAATCCTCCTCAACTGGAACATGTTTATCAGGAAGAACTGAAAGGACTAAGGAAGTTTACTCTAAAAAAGAGAAGACTCAAGGAGAACACGGTAGTTATTTTTACATAGTGAAGAAGAGAGTCATTACTGGCTCAAAACTTTCCTCAACATGTTTCCACAAGCCTTTAGCCTAGAGTACCTATCATGTGCCAGGGGCTGTGCAATTGCTGTGGATACTAAGAAAAATCCTAAAAAGAAGTTGGAAAGGCAAACCTGAGAACCACTGATTATTAAACTAATTAATTTGCAGATGCTAGGGAAAGATCAATGAACTCTATGGGAAGAGTAAATGGGGAGACATGGTGTGCAAGGGAATTATGGAAACAGGAAGAAAAAGGCAACTAAGAAGAAACTTGATCTAGGGCATGTAAAACAAACAAATTAACACTATTTTTATTACTGGCGATTCAGCCAAAGTGGGTTAGGAAGTTTAGGTTTTGGAGTTAATAAATCCAGGTTCTGAATCCTGCCTCAGTTTCCTTCTATTTTTTGATCTTGGGCAAGAAACTTAAACTTTATTTATTTTCTCATTTTTAACCATGAAGATAATAATAAACATATCAAATAAATAAATGGCAGAGGATATAATAAATGCTTCAGCAAGTCATTGTTAGCTTCATTGACTCTTTTATTCAATGTCACAGAGACTTGAATGGGGAAGTCACGATGAAAAAGCTTAAACAAAGTACATAAGAACAAGACCAGAAGTCAAGTGGGAGGCAAGTGATGTATTATTTGGAACGTTTGGTTATAAATGACAAAAATTTAACCTGAACTAGATTTTTTTTAAAAAATACAAGAATAAAAGAATATAATTGTTCATATAACTCAAAAATCCACAGTAGTAAGGTTGGATCCAGGGGTTCAGATGACATCATCAGGTGTTTTTTTCTTAATCTTTTGGCTCCCGTTACTCTGTGTTGGATTTTTCTCAGGTAGGAATTCTTTAGTTTGTAGCAAAAATAGCCTGTAGCATATCTAGGCTTACGTGGTCTTTAGTGCTTACAATTTTGAAATAGAGAAATCTCAGAGATTGTATCAATCCTGAAAAACACTGTCCCAGGCTGGAACCATGTGCCCATCTCTGAACTAATCATAATGTTTAGGATGAGGAAGGCAACTCTGATGGACCATCATGTACCACATGCTCAGAACAGCGCTGGGACCCCACCTCTCCCAAGATTGCCATGAGCAGTTGATCAAGGCCGGTCAATCAGAAAATTATAACCCTGAAGCAGAGAAACCCCATGAAAGCAATGTATAGTAGACCTGGGAGAGCAGGACCACCATGGATAACCCAGCCTTGTAGAGCTGCCAGTGTGCAACACCAGCCTGTGAGCGCTGAAGCATGGCCTGAGACCAGGAAAGCCATATGAGTGAAGTTGCCTGAGGACTTGGGGACCCAACCCCACACCCCCCACACCTGTGTACAGAGGACGTTGAACATGGGAGTCAAGGTACATGATTCACCAGCTGTAAGATATAATGCTTGCCCTGCTGGGCTTTTGACTTGTATAAGACCTGTTACTCCTTTCTTTTAGCCTATTTCTCTCCTTTTGAATGGGAATAGGTACCCTATGTTTATCCCACCATTGTATCTTAGAAGGAGATAACTTGTTTTGATTTTAAAGATGGGTGCTTGAGACTTTGTACTTTTGAATTGAAACAAGTTAGGACTTTGACGATGGAATGAATGCATTTACCTGTGAGAAGGACATGAACTTTGGGGGCCAAGAGCAGAATGCTGTGGACTGAATTGTGTCCCCTGAAGTCCATGTATTAGAAACTTAATCTCCACTCTGACTGTTTTAAAAGGGTGGGAAATCCAATTGTGGTAATTGAAAGGTGGAGCCTTGAAGAGGTGATTAGATTATAAGGACCATGTCCTAGTAAATGGATTAATAAATTGATGGTTTAATGGTGGTTGTCGGCATGGTTCTGAGGGCTTTAAAAGGGGAAGGAATGAGAAGCTAGCTCTCTCCCTTGCTCCACCATCTGCCATGTGACATCCTGAGTTGCCAAATAGAGTCACCAACAAGAATAAAGCCCTCACCAGATGTATCCCCCAGACTTTGGACTTCCCAGCCTCTGAAACTGTACGTGATAAATTTTGTTTTCTTACAAATTACCCAGTTTCAGATATTTCTGCTATAAGCAAGAGAAAAGGACTAATACAATCCTCCTGAACACAGCCCAGAGTTGGAGAGGTGCAGTGACGTGGTTTGGATATTTGTACCCACCAGATCTCATACTGAAGTTGGATCCCCGATGTGGCAATACTGGGAGGTGTTGGGGTCATGTGGATGGATGCCTCATAAATAGATTAATGCCCTCCTTGGGAAGGGGGTGGAGGGGTTGGGGGGAGTGAGTTCCAGGAGAGCTGTTTGTTAAAAGGAGCCTGGCTCTCTCTATTGCTTCCTTTCTTGTCATGTGATTTCCTTGTACATACCAGCTGCCCGGCCACTTTCTATCATGAGTAGAAGCAGCCTGAAGCCCCTGCCAGATATAGTTGCCCCAGAATCATGAGCCAAATAAACCTCTTGTCTTTATAAATTACCCAGTCTCAGGTATTCTGTTACAGTAACACCAAAGTGAACTAATACATGCAGTTACTAGAAAAGCAAATTTTTAACCAAAGAAAGAGAAAAGAACAAAGAAAAAAAATAGCTACCAATACCCACAAATGGAAAGGAGATTGAAATTCAAGATACATAACAAAGCTGTTGATAAATGTTATTGATACCAGTTTAGGTAAAGCCAAAAATGGAATGTGGCTTCTCATCATCAATGCACATACTAATAAGACAAATTTATGACATTTTATTACCAGAAAAATACTTTAAAAATTTTTAGTGTCAGTGACACTATTTGATTTGGACAAAGGTATCCTTCCTTATGCTGCATATTTTAGAGGGATCACAAATAGACACAGCCAAAAATGAATTTATTAAAAAACACAAAAGTACTTCTGCCCTTGGGATCCAATGTTCAGTGATGGCCTAGAGGCACATAATCCTAACATCTGCTCTAATAACTAACATTTTTCACTGCCCCAGAGAAATGGTTCTCCACATCTCTTGTCCTTTGTTCTCAAAATAAAAAGCAATTGTGTCCAAATAGCATTAGGTTGGTGGGTTGTGGCACTGAGAGATGGATACTCCCTAGCATGAAGAAAGGTTTGAATGTCAGAAGCTCTTAGGACAGGGGAAAAAACCCAAAAAACAAATTAATTAACTTATCAAATTTGTCTCCTTGAGTAACATTAATGTAGCAGGTTCCTGTATAAAAGATTATCATTTCCCAGCAGTGCTAATTGTCCATTCTCTTGCTTCTCTTTGCATTCCAATTTGTGGTTCCACAGAGATTCACTGACTAGCACAGCTTGCACATGGCAGATGAGAAATGTTGTGTGATGTTAAGTAACTCATATTACTCTTAAGTCTAGATATTTGTAGCCAACATAATATTCATAATATTCAAAAATCATGGGACTGATTTTTAGCATTGTCAAATACACAGACATTGAACTCTACAATTGTGAATAATTTGATTTTGCAAAGATATTTGAGATTTAAATAAAGGTTAAAATATTAAATACAACTTCAGCTTAAAATAATTTTGAATTAAATTTTTTATATTTATTAAATATAACAAATTATTTGTTATGTTAACTTATATTCATATTTATTAAACATGATTCAAATTTATTTGAACACAAGTATTTTAGAAAAAATAACTTTATTAAAAATATAAAATTGGGGCCAGCCCGGTAGCGCACTGCTACAGTGCACCGCTTGGGAGCGTGGTGGCGCTCCCGCCGAGGGTTCAGATCCCACATACAGACTGGTTCCCGCTCACTGGCTGAGCGAGGGGCGGGAGCAACACCGAGGGTTGCGATCCCGTTGCCGGACATGAAAAAAGACAAATATATATATATATATATATATATATAAAATTGTGTTTATAAAAACTTTTACATTTACTGTAATTTGAATGTTTTGTGAAATTATATTCAAATTTCATACACTTTGAAGGGAGACATTTAAAATTTTTTTAGTCAGTGAGAATGAATACAAGTCAAGAATGTGATTTAAAAATTTTGATCTCACAAAAGAAAAAAGCTTTAAAAAAAAGAAAACAGGATGAACTATTTAGAACTGTAAACAAGGGAAGTGAACATACTACTGACATGCATGACCCACATGAAATTTGTGATTAGGACATTACAGATGTTTTGTTACATAAATATGTAAAACACTGTTTTTTATTTATAAAAACAGTGCACCTGAGCAAAAGGATTATTGTCAAATTTGCAACTTGATCAGGTGAAAGGAAATGCCCCTACCTTTATACCCCTTACTACATAAAAATTTAATTATTAATAGAAACAATAAGAATGAAAAATAAAATTATTCAAATGAAATTTACAATTTGGAAACAACAAATGCAATTTTGTTTTGCCTATTGGAAGATGAAGAAAGTTATATTCAAGAAATTGGCAAATTTCATGACTAAGGATGGTTAAACCTCCTGAGCAGTATTAGATAAAAATATTAGAAAATGGCCATGGCATCTCTTGACATTATACGAATGTTTTGAGCAAAACCAGAATTCAGTTCAAATTAATGTGTCTACTATAGAATTTTAGTCAAAAATTCAGCACATTTTTTGGTGCCATATAAACATGGTGTAGTTTGAATTTGTCACTAGAAGACATGACCCCAACTATGCCCATAGATATGACATTCTTTGAAACAATTACATACAATATTTTCTGGATATATCAAAGATAAAATATTGTGATGAAAGGCATATCAAATTTGACCTTACAACCACTGTTGGACACCTGATGGAAATGTGAACCAAATGTTGTTAAAAACAATTTAGTTTAGGTTAAGCAAGGTAAGAGAAACAAGAGAAAAAATTTAAATAAATAGTGAATCATGATCTTTAGCAGAAAATAAAATCAGCTTTAATTTGGGTTATCCACAGTCATTTGTTAAGAAATATTGCTTGCTATTAATGAAGTCAGTAAAAGCAACATCCAAGAAATCATCCTTTAAAATGGTAAAGAAATATTACTCAAAATTTTATAGAAAATATTTTTTCTAAGTCAAAAGTAACCACATATAAAATAAGCAGCAAAGGTGATATTCCAATAACGTAAAAGAAATTCATTCAATAAATAAAGGAATCAAAAGAGCATTTCCACAACTCTGAATGAAAGAATTCATACATAAAAATTCTGCTATTAATTTCTATTCAGACTATTTTTAAGTCCATTAGAGATAATAGTATAGTCTCACTTAAAGAGAGATAACTCGATATTGCCATTTTTGGTTATTTTATAATATTCAGCAATAAAACTTGGAAAGAACTTAAGTAATACCATGAGGATCTAGAAGTTGCTTCTAAAGATAGTAAAAAATTGATATAAGTGATAGTAATTTATATGATGAAATTTAAATATTTTGTAACATTCTGTGATAATTTATTTTTGACCCCATTACAATGTTTGAACATAATATGTAAAATTTATGGTTCGTTCCCATCTTCAAATGTTGCTTTAAACATTTTCTTGTCAGCTCCAATTGCTTCTGCCTCAGAAAAGTGAATTTTCTACAAATTGAAATTAACAAAAACTATCCAAAGACCACAATAACTCAAAGAAAATTATCTAATTTTGCATCGCTTTCAATAAGACAAACACTATGTGAAAATATTGATTAAAAGGACGTAACTAGTGATTTTTCTGAAATTCAGGCAGTAAAATTTAATTTCTTGGAATAAACATATATTTTATGGATTATGTGTCTAATACCCAAACATATGCAACAATAAATAATTTCAGACATCTTCAGTCATATCAAAATCATAACTTCATGCATATTTTTTAGGTTTGATATTATGAAGTTTTATTTGTCTAGGTAAGATTTTAAAACATATTTTATTTATTCATTCACTTGATTTCCAACTTTTATATATTTATACAAATATTCTTCATTTGTACTTTCCCACAGCTCACATGTATTAGAGGCAGTCATTGCTAGTATAACCAAGTGTTTACCTGGGATAACTCTTCTTTCAAAAAAACTTATTCAGGGGGCCGGCCTGGTGACGCACTGCTACAGTGCGCCGCTTGGGAGCGCAGCGGCACTCCCGCTGAGGGTTCGGATCCCACATATAGACCGGTTCCCGCTCACTGGCTGAGTGAGCTGCAGGTGCAGCACCGAGGGTTGTGATCCCGTTGCTGGTCCCGGTCCGGTACGGGCGCAACACTGAGGGTTGCGATCCGTTGCCAGACACGAAAAAAGACAAAAAGGAAAAAAAAAAAAAACTTATTCAACTCCTTTTTCACAGCTTAAGAAAAGTCCAATTCCTGCCTCATGATTTCTTTGAATTCTCAGAGGTTTATATTCTTATACTTACCTCTGACTCCTGATGCAATTAGTTCAGTTTATAGATTGTCATATGTTCAAAACATACTTTCCCATTCATGTGTTCACCTTGGTGTGGTATCCCCATTTCCACTTAAAATTTGTCACATGTGATATATACCAAGCTTTACTAAAAGTTTGAAAAGACGAGGTGGAGGGCTGTGGGGTACACAAGTCATTGCAGAAATGCTCACTTGCAAATGAATGTTGGCATGCCTGCCCTAAGTTACTGCAGCCACACTCCCCGGAAAAGTGTTTCAAGTCTGTGGCACCTATATGGGATGCACAGGCTTCTTACCCTCTTCTTGGCTCCTTTTTCCTCCCATCTTCTTTCCCATCTTTTTCTCAACCATATCTTTCTCATATCCACTCCCCCTCCTGTGAATTTTGAATTCTTTTTATGCAATAACACAAAACAAAACTGTCTCTAGCCCTTACTCCAAACTTAGCTCCAGGCACACACTGGCTGCACCAAAACCCATTAAGGTACTTGGCAAAGGGACAATGTACTACACTAGTGGCACAAAAACCCAGCAGAGTCGCTGAAATTATTTTTAACAAGATATATCCCCACTTCCCCTTAGAAGACAGCTGTTGTTTTAAATAGCAGTATTCTTTTTTTCAGTTTCACCAGAAATAGTCTCATAATGGCGCAAGAATAGAGGCCTGTGACCCATCAGGACCTAAGCATAACAGCATGGCTGCTGGTGGTGTGTGCTGTATTCATACACACTCACATAGTAATTAGACCGATAGCATAGCTTTATTTAGAGTGAAACCTCCTAGCATAGAAGAATGAACAAAGGTAAAATAGAAATACTGTGGTGGATCTGAAAAGCAGCTTTCATGGACCAGTCCATGGGGAATAACCCCAGGAGGAGGGTTGCTCACCGGACTGTAAGGATGCCCAGGTCTGGGAGAGCAGTGTGACTCTCATTTCCTCTCAGAGAACTGCTAGAGATTAGAACTTGGGCGAGGAAGAAGCTAGATGCCTCCATTTACCAATTGGTTGTCCATGAAGAAATACCCACCTACTAGAAGAAAAGATCCTGTTGGGGAACATCAGGTCCTTCCCACTCATTCATACCATTTCTAGGAAAGGCGAGAGTTTGCTGGGGACTATTCATACGTTCTGTCACTTCTTTCATCCTCAGCAAGACTCTCACTTGCCCTTGTATTAAAGTTCTTCCTTGTTCTTGGTGCAGAGAAGCCTCTGCAGGTATTTATTCCTGGAATCTTCTGGTTCCTTCCCAGTCTCAGGAGCCAGAGTCAGGGGCTCTTCAGTAGTCCACGCGAGGCCTCAGAATAATACAGCCGCGGCTTCCTTCTGAGGAGTTCCTCACCTTTGCTATTATGCTTTGGGCTCCGTGACACTACCATCCCAAACACAACTGATCAGACAGAGAAAGGGGGAGTTTGGACACAAAGGCAGCAACAAATGTCAGGCCAGTCACCTCTCACCCCTCATGTATGAGACTCCTGAGCCTAGACATTCTACTTCTAAATATTTCTCTCTCCTTTCTGTTTACATCTCTTCTTTCTCATCACCCCATCATCTCTTAACTTGGATTGCTGAAACAACTAAATAAGAGTCACTTTGTGTCAAGAGTTACTCACGTCCTTCCAGCTGTTAACAGAATGATATTCCAAAATGCCAGTTGGATCATGTTATTTCCATGGTTGAAAGCCTCCAGTGTCTTCCCTCCAGGGGCCTTTAGGATAAAGTTCACACTTATTGACATGATTAAAATGTCTTAATAAGCTGAACACTGCTTACTTTTAAGGCATTATCTTTCTATATTTTTACCAGATTCTTCTCCCTGCTACCGTCTTATACTCTATGCTCTAGTCATACCAAACTGCTTTCTGTTTTCCACACACTATGATATCCCCCTATTCCTTTGTGCATATTATCCCTTTTGCCTGTAACAAAAACTCACCCCAATTACCCTGTTAATAAATTCATCCTTTTCATTTATTTCTCATTTGGGGTGTTACTTCCAACCAGAAACTTTTCTTGACCCCCTAAACTAGATTAAATACCTCTCCTATGTGTTTCCTTAATTACCTCTTAACTTGTCTCTTTCTGGGATGTAAATTCTGTACACAGGAATTCTGTCTTTTTGCTGCCTTTATCCCCTAAGGCTTGCCAATGCTTAGCATACAGGGAGTGCTCATTAAATCTTTATTTAAAATTTATTTTTATTGGATACTGACAAATTATAATTGTATATACTTATAGGGTATACGAAGTGATGCTATAAGTATACAATGTAGAATGACTGAATCAAGGTAATTGATTCTGTCACCTCAAATATTTATCATTGGATCCTCCTGTCTAACTGAAATATTGTTCCCTTTGACCATGTCCCCATTGTCCCCCTTTTCCTAGCCTCTGATAACCATCATTCTGTTCTCTGCTTCAATGTGTTTGATTTCTTCAGCTTCCACATTGGTAGGGTTCGGATGTGTTGTCCCCCCCAAAAGTCATGTGGAAATTGATCCCCAATGTGGCAGTGTTGGAAACTGAGTCATGGGTGCGGATCCCTCATGAATGGATTAATGCTCTCCCTGGGGGAGGGGGGATTAATGAGTGAGTTCTCACTCTATTAGCTCCCACAAGAGCTGGTTGTTTAGAAGACCCTGGCACCTCCCCTCTGCTCTCTCTTGCTTCCTCTTGCTATGTGATCTGCTTGTACCTGCTGGTTGCCTGCCACTTTTTACCATGAGTAGAAGCAGGCTGAGGCCTGCACCAGACACAGCTGTCCCAGAATCAAAAGCCAAATAAACCTCTGTTCTTTACAAATTACCCAGTCTCAGGTATTCTGTTATAGCAACACAAAACAGACTAATACACACATACAAGTGAGAACATGCAGTATTTATCTTTTTGTTATTCTGGCTTATTTCACTTAGCATAATGTCCTCCAAATTCATCCATGTTGTTGCTTATGACATAATTTCCCTTTTTCAAAAGGTTGAATGTTATTTCATTATATATATATATATATATATATATACATACACACACACACACACACACACACATTTTCTTTATCCATTCGTCAGTTGATAGATACTTAGGTTGATTTCATAACCTGACTATCATAAACATGGGAGTACATGTTTATGTACTCTTTGGCATACTGATTTCAAATCCTTTGGATATATAACCAGAAGTGGGATTGCTGGATTATATGATAACTCTATTTTCAGGTTTTTTGTGGTACTTCCATACCGTTTTCTGTAATGGCTGTATTAGTTCATATTTCCACCAATAGTGTACTAGGGTTTTCTTTTCTCCTTGTCCTTACCAACACTTACCTTCTTTCATCTTTTTTGTAATAGCTTCACACCTCACAGATGTGAGGCGATATCTCATTACAGATTTAATGGAATTTTGCTAATGATTTCTAATATTGAGGATTTTTTTCATGTATCTACTGGCAATTTTTATGTCATTTTTGAGAAATGTCTATTCTGGTTTTTTGCTCATGTTTTAAATATGATGATTTGTTTCCTAGCTATTAATTTGTTTGAGTTCCTTATATATTTTTGATATTAGCCCCTTATCAGATGTATGGTTTGCAAATATTTGCTTCTATTCTGTAGGTTACTTCTTCACTCTGTTAATTGTTTCCTTTGCTGTGCAAAAGCTTTTTAGTTTGATGTGATTCTATTTGTTTATTTTTGTTTCTGTTGCCTGAGCTTTTGGACCAATGCCTCCCAAATTATGCTCAGACCAATGTCGTATAGTTTTTCTCCTACGTTTTCTTCAAGTATTTTTAAGTTTCAATTCTTACATTTAAGTCTTTACACTATTTTGAATTGATTTTTATATATGGAAGGAGATAAGGGTCTAATTTCATTGTTTTGCATGTGGATATCCAGTTCTCTGAATACCCCTCATTGAAGAGACTGTTTTTCTTTCCCATTGTGTATTATTGGCACCTTTGTTGAAATCAATTTACTGTAAATGTGTGGGTTCATTTTTGGGCTTGCTATTCTGTTCCATTGCTTGATGTGTTATTTTTATGCCAATACCATGCTGTATTAATTACTATAGCTTTGTAATGTAGTTTGAAGTCTGGTAGTGTGATATTTCCAGCTTCATTCTTTTTACACAAGTTTGCCTTGGCTATTCAGGAATTTTTGTGGTCCCATATGAATTTTAGAATTGTTTTTTCTATTTCTGTGAAAAATTACATTGGAATTTTGACAGGGATTGCATTGAATCTGTAGATCACTGGGTATTATAAAGGTTTTAACAGTATTAATTATTTCAATTCATGAACATGGAGTATCTTCCCATTTGTTTGTGTTTTTTTAAAAGAAAAATTATCAGATTTTTATAAACTTCAGTGTAGAGATCTCTCAAATTCTCAATTAAATTTATTCCTAGATTTTTTTCTTTTAGTATAAAACATCTTATACTGATAACAGGACATTTCAAGCTCATAATTTAACTTTGATGCATATAACCCCATTTTATGTTTTGATGTCAATATTTGCATCATTTTGTATTTGTACCCTGACAATTAATTTTAGATATAGTTGTTTTAATATATTTGTCTATTAATCATCAAACTAAAGGTAAAATTTCTTTACACCATTATTTTCGTCCAAAGTATTTTGGATATCATTCTATATTATTTATGCCATTCAGTTTTATGCTTTTGTATGTTTTATATTATTAATTAGTGGTTTTTGGTTTTTGTGGGGTTTTTTTTATACAGCTTAAAGAACTCCCTTTAGTAATTCCTGAAAGGCAGACATAATTGTGATGAACTTCCTTATTTGTGAAAGACAGCTTAGCTGAGTAAAGTATTGTTGGTTGTCGATTTTTTTTCCTTTAGCATTTTATATATATCATCTCACTCTTTCCTGCCTTGGAGAAATCTGCTGAGAGTTATACTAGCACTACCTAGTATGTAATATTTTCCTTATTTATAAGTTGCTTTCAGAATTTTTTTCTTTGATTTTTGATAATTTGATTATTATGTGCCTTGATGAACCCTTCTTTGGGTTAAATTTCACAGGAGAGCTCTGTACTTCCTGTACCTGGATGTTGGCATCCTTCCACAGATTTGGGGAGTTTTTAGCCATTTTTTCTCTTAATATGCTTTCTGGTTTCTTTTTTTTTTCTCTTTTCTACTTGTAGAACTTCCATTATGCATAGGTTAAGTTTCTTGGTGGTGTCCCATTACTCCTGTAAGTTTCTTCCAATTTTTTCTAGTTTTTTTATGTTTGTTCCTCTTACTGGATATTTCAAATGTTCTGTTTTTAAGCTCACTGATGATTTCTTCTTGATCAAGCCTACTGTTGAAGCTAGATTTCTACTGTTTTTTATTGTTGTTGTTGTTCAGTCATTGTATTCTTCATCTCTATGATTTTGATTTTTAAAAATTATTCCTATTTCTGGGTCAAACATTGTTTTGTTCATGTATTGTTTTCTAAACTTTATTTAATTTTTATTTGTATATTCTTTTAGTTCACTAAATTTCTTTAAGAGGACTATTTTAAAATTCTTTGTCATTTCACAGATTTTCATTTCTTTAGGGTTCATTGTTGAGCTTTGTTAGTTTCTTCTGAAGGTGTCATGACTTTCTGATTCTTTGTAATCCTTGTGTCCTGTGCATTTGAGGAGACAGCCACATGTTCTAGCTTTTACAGGTGCTCTTTGGCAGGGGTAGACCATCTCTATTTAGTCCAGCATGTGATTCTGGATGAGCCAGCTGGTAATAACCCTGGGTAGGTGGAGCTTCCTTTTAAATTCTCTTGATAACTGTGATGCTGCCTTTGCTCTGATTTTGGGTGGTGCTGCTGGCTGGGTTCTACCGTTAGGCAAGACCACTGGCTGAACTCTGCTATCAGCCAGATATGCTGGATGGACACTGCAATCACTTCTGATTGAACTAAGCTATAGGGTATATTTTCTGGCCTGGTGGTACTGCTTTTTGGGGATCTGCATGCAGTTAGACAGAGTTGTAGGTGGGGCCCCAAGGTTATGCAGACTCACTGCTTGGGAAGGACAGAACCTGGATATGGCAGACCTAGCCCCTGCTCTCTGCCAAAATGTTCTGTCATGGTTGTCTCCCTTTCTGGGTGGGGTCTCAGATGGGCTTTGAAGCTATGCTGAGTGATATTTAAACTTTCAGGTGTGGCAAAACTAGCCCCTGCTTTTTCTTGAATTGTGCTGAGGTGAACATCTCTCTCCCCAGACAGAACCTTTGGGTAGAATCTGAGACTGGGCCTGGAGATTGGCTGTGTAGAGATTCAAGCTGGGTTAAACTCCTCACCACTACTTGGAGCAACCAGCTCAGCTTTGCAGGTGGGCTATGCTGTTGGCTGGTCTCTCGGGTTAGGTACCACCACTGGCAGGTACACAGAACTACCATCAAGATATGTGAGTTCGTCACTGTGAATTCCAACTCCTTGCTTTGTTTCTACCTAACCCCAGGTGGTCTCGCTGTGTCATTACCCTCTGTGTATTGCATGAGGGTGGGCTTCCTAGGAAGCATCTCAGAATTCTTGGGAAGATGGATGCCCACCTCCAGTTCTCTTTTCCCACTATAGAAATTGAGCCCTGGAAAATTCTTTCCTGTGTCTGTGCCAACTTGGGGGAGGGTGAAAGGGTGATGTGGTCAGTGGAAATGTTTCTCTTACCTTCTCTTGTGGTCTTTATTCATTTCTGTGGTCCATGCAGGTGTCTCAATCTTAGTTCCTGGTTTAGGGTTTCACAAAGGTATTCTTGTCTGTGGATAGTTGCCAGTTGAACTCTCTGTGGGAGATAGTGAAGCTTGGGACTTAATTCTGCCATTTTGCTGATTTCACTGGTTAAATTTTTATCAAATAAATTAAATAATCAATAAATAAAACATGAAAAGTAAGAGAAAAGGTAGTCAAGCAGAAGTAGGTAAAGGGGGGAGAAGCAGAGTGGGAGGAGTTGAGTCACCCACATGGAGGACTTACAGAACTGCTATTGAGTAATTGCACCCACTTTGAAATGAATACTTTTATTACTGCATTTTGAACTAGTAGTGAGTGATGTGTCAGTCACTTATGAGTTCTAAATGTTTGGCTGATTTATTTTCTCTTCCTTACTTTTGAAATAGAGCTCCCTACACCCTCATAGCATATGCCATCTGCTTCTGTAGAATTGCTTGCTTAACCTAAGTAACTCCACTTTGCCCCCGTCTGACCTTCAGATTACTCCCCCTTCTGCATGAGAAACCATTGACCTTTTCATAGATACAGAAATCATTGCATAGAAACATGAGCCACACACAGTGAATTATTACATGGGAACAGGAACCACACACAATGAAAAGTTGTATGCTTGGTTGCTCGAACGGCTCATTCTTGGCCTCTGTGACCTAGCTCCCTAGCTTGCTTTGTGCACCTGGACAAACCAGTGTGCCAACGGGATGTAGTTTTTGCCTTTAAAAACTCCACAAGACCAAGGCCCAATGCCGCTCTTCCTTTGTTGCTCCTTGGGAGACTGACACTGTCCAGCTGGAGTGAATAGACTACCCTTTTCTGCACAAGTGGTGTGTAAGTGCATTTCTTGTGGGAGGGTGCCTCACAACACTTTCCCAGCTTTCCTTACAATAAGCCCCTATGGACTGTAATGACCTGGGCATATCTCTGTCCTGAAAAACTGATGGAGCCTCACTAACACCAAAATAAAAGAAAAAAAATACAAACCTTAAACTACCCTAAGCATTTAATTTAATACTTCCCATATGTCTAATAAGCACTTATTATAGCACAACTAGGGATTTAATAGTTGTATAAAATATTGTCTCTCCCATAAAAAAGCTTATACTTAAGGGGACAGTTCATCCATCCACAAACAATAATCAAGTATCACTAAGTAGTATTTGGTTAA
The DNA here is from genome assembly GCF_000696425.1 of Galeopterus variegatus. Taxonomy (NCBI): domain Eukaryota; kingdom Metazoa; phylum Chordata; class Mammalia; order Dermoptera; family Cynocephalidae; genus Galeopterus; species Galeopterus variegatus. The sequence goes on from NW_007730514.1 coordinate 53,335, forward strand.
GTGAAAATTGAGAGAAGAAGAAAAAGAAAAAATGGAAGGTGAGCTCAGTGTGAGCTGAAGCCTTCAAATAAAGCTGCAAGGAAGGGGTGAAGTTAAACAGAAACTGAAATAATTGTATTATTTATATAGTTTTGGTATGTCTACTTGGAGTTCAGCCTGGGAAAAAACCAGGCTGTGCCAACCTACAAAGGGTGCTTTTTAAAAAGCTGTAAAAAAATTTAAAAATCTGGTCTTTAAAATTAGATCAGATGGTTTTCAGTTCCAACATGTAAAGAGTTTAGAAGTCATCACTCACATTCTGACAACAACAATGACAGCAACAAAAAATATAAATATGCAAAATTAAGAACTTCTTATGGATGCATCAAAGAACTGAGATTATAGGGCAAGCTGCTACCCATAAATCTGAAGAGACAGGTGAATCGGGGTGTCACATGGAGACAGATCTGCTTCCTGCTGGAGAAACCCTGGAGTTGTAAAAGGGAACACTTAAATGGTAATTTTGATGAATTGCACAGGGCTGAGTGAAGAATATCCTGAGTAAGAAACTCCTGGAAGCTACAGTCTTGGGGGGTGGGGCACACTTTTGTGGGTATTACCACCAGATACTACACAGGGCTCTTATGGTGAAGAACTGAGAAAGAACTTCTCATAGTTCTGGTGGAGGGATGGGAAGTGTAAATGTTATGAAATACACTGTGAGTATTCTCCATAACAAAAACTGTCTGCAAAGATGAAGATTTACCAGCCTCATGTGCAATCGGGGAAGTACATTTCTCTCACTTCAGTCCTGTCTCACCTCAGAGTGGAGAGAGAGAATAAGATACATTTGTGAAGGTCACATCCTAGGAATACAGGCCCACTAAATGACTGAGATTTAATCATAAGATTATAGAGTGCTCCCCACTTCCACACCTTACCACCAGATCAGTAGGGCTCCAATATAATGGTAGGTCACAGTTAAAAGAACAGCAACAGTTAAACTGTCTCTGAGTAGCAATGCGTATGGAATCCCAAAGTTAACAGAGGAGATAAAAACAAGGACACTAGAAAAATTTGAAGTCTCTGGTCCTTACAGATATAGCACACATTAAATACAGCCCAACTCCTAGCCAGATTAACATAAAACTTCACATTAAATGATTATTTACATCAATTTCTATTGCCCAATATACCATGTTCAGCTTTCAACAAAAAACTACAAAGTATGCTAAAAGACAAGGGGAAAACACACACACACACACACATTCTGAAGAGACAAAGCAAGGATCAGGAAGAGATTTATATGTGACACAGATTTGGGAATTTTCAGACAGGGGATTCAAAATAACTATGATTAATGTATTAAAAGCTGTAGTGGAAAAAGTAGACAATATACAAGGTAGATGGGTATTGGAAGCAGAGGTGGAAACTATAAGAAACAATCCATAGGAAACCCTAGAAATCAAAAACATTGTAACAGATGAAGAATGCCTTTGATAGTCTCATAGCAGACTGGACATAAGTGAGAAAAGAATTAGTGAGCCTAAAGATAGACCAATTGTCTACCCATACTGAAGTACAAAGGAGAAAAAAATGAAAACAAGACAAAACAAGAACAGAACATGTAAGAATTGGGACAATTTCAAAAGGCATAACATATGTGCAATTAGTATATCAGACGCGGAAGAAAGAGACACATCAGAAGACTTATTTGAAGTGTTAACAGAGAGAATTTGCCAGAATTAATGACGGAATCCAAAGTGCAGATTCCATGAGCCAGAAAACACCAAGTAGGATAAATTTTTTAAAAAAATCTAAAACCAGGTAGGCATATTGATTATTTAAGATTCAGGAAACCAAAAACAAAGAAAAATCTTGAAAAAAGCCAGGTGGAAAAACACCTTACTTATAGAAGAACATGATAAGAATTACAGCAGACTTCTTGTCAGAAATCATGCAAGTAAGAAGAGAGTGAAATGAAACATTTAAAGCTTTGGGGGGAAAAAAACCCCACCTACCTACAATTCCACATTTAGTGAAAATATACTCCAAAGATGAAAGTGAAAAAAAATACTTTTTCAAACAAATAAAAACTTAGGAAATTTGTTGCCAAGAGATTGACCTTGAAAGTATAAGGGCCAAAGGAAAATTTCACCCCTCAAGTTTCATTAATAAAAATCACTGACAAACTCAGATCAGTAGTAAGAAAAAGCGTAACAAATTTTATTTAATGTTCTGGAAAAGGGATAAAGCGTAGGGGTAATCACAAGAGAATGATGTCCCAAATTCCAATGGGAGTAACAAATCTTATATACTGTGTTCATAAGAGAGAGAAGATAGGGGGAGGTAGATGCCCCAAAACAATGGTCTGAGACCAGGTTTCTCTGATGTTCTGAGGGAGGTGTGGTCACAAGTGAAAGAAGGAAGTCAGAAGTTAAAAGTAGAGACATCTGTGTGCAAATGAAAATACTTCAGGTAGTCTCACAGCTGAACCCAGGGAAGTACCGCAGAAGAAGTCTGGATATTTGCATATACAGATGTAATTTTTTTCCCACAAGAAACAAGCCTTCTAGCCAATCTTGTTTTTCCAGTCTCTCTGAATTGACCATCTTGAAATAAGTCAAAGAAATATATTTGAGAGCTGAAATATTTTGCTTTCTTATAAAAGTAATTTTAAAAGAATTTCTTCAGGCATAAGGAAAATTATGGGTCAAAAACTGGGATCTACAAAAAGAAGAGAAGAGCATCAGAGAATGAATTCTATAGTATTAATTTTATAGTGTGCCTATCACTAGGAAATTTCTGGTTATCATCAGGGTTCAGGGCTTGGCATTCTTGTTGGAAAGTGGGACCATTAGGCGTCTAAGCAGCTGAATCTGGGGATCAAATCAAGCTGTCTGGGGCACACACTGGCGAGATTCTCCAGAAATACCTGTCTTATTGAAAGTCTCAAAATTATTAAAATTATTGCCCTGATTTTCTCAGAAATCTTTGCATGGAACCATTTAAGTTTGGCTGATGCCTCTCAATTGTGCTGAGAAAGACATTGGAAGAGTCATGACAAGAGAAAAAATTATCTCAGCCAATCCTGCTTAGCCCATGTGCATCTACACCAAGAATAAACTCTCACTTGAGCCTTTATGTCTGGAATCAATCCCAGTCAGCCTCAACTCAGTGAAATTCTGGATCCTTTAGTCAGATTATTTCCATTTCTCATTTGTAAAGCTGCTAGAATATTCCAGCAAGATAGTTCTATTAGTTTTCTAAACCTGTCATCGTCTGGAATCAATCCCAGTCAGCCTCAACTCAGTGAAATTCTGGATCCTTTAGTCAGATTATTTCCATTTCCCATTTGTAAAGCTGCTAGAATATTCCAGCAAGATAGTTCTATTAGTTTTCTAAACCTGTCATAACACATTATCACAATTTGGTGGCTTAAAACAACAGAAAATTTTTCTCTCACAGTTGTGGAGGCTGGAAGTCTGAAGTCAAGGTGCCTGCAATGTCATGCTCCCAGGGAGGCTGTAGCGGGGACACTGCCTTTGCCTCTGCTGCTGGTGTATCCTAGTATTCCTTGTCTTGTGGCAGCATAATACTGAGCTCCACATTAATCTTTACTTACGTGTGTCTGTGTCTTCTTTTCTGTCTTTTATAAGGACACTTGTCATTAGATTTAGAGCTTGCCTTAAATGCAGGAGAAGTTTCATTCTGAGATCCTTACTTTAATTACATATGCAAAGACCCTTATTCCAATTAAGGCACATTCTGAGTTTCTGAATGGACCTATATTTTAGTTAGGTGAGACCAGTACAGTGACCACTGTAAGTTCTGGGTCTGACCTAGTGCCCAGAAGTTTTGCCTGGTGAAGATAGCAGATGTCAGCTTTCATTGCTTTTGCTTAGAATTACTTACTTAAGAAACAATTCATTTGACAAAAAATCAAAACTTTTAAAAATATGCAATTCTGTAAGGAGATAATGAAAATGGCCCCTTTCTAACAGTAGAAAGCTTAATATCCCAAACATATACACATACCATCTATATTCTACTACCAGCACTTAATACCTAACTCTTTCTGCCAACATAAACAAACAGAAGGGAACACCCGCTAAAATAAAGCCAGCCACTTTACACAATGAGAGCCACTTAATCCTAACTGCAAACTTGAATGGGAACATGTTTGAGTAACAAGCAGTCCCTATGAATTTTGTTCTTACAGATGGGAAGCCAATAGCAGTGTGCTTACTAGCCTACACCAACCTCATTTTGTATAGTCTCTGACCCTTACCCCCACTCCCTCCCGGACCAAATACCAATAAACTCATTTGAAATAAAAAAAAAAAAAACTGGGTAGGAGTTTCTGGATATTTTAGAGAAATAGTTATCTCCAAAGTTACGTATGCCTCTCTGCCAATGTAAATTGGTGGCAATAAGCACTTCTGCTTAGCACTTAATTAGGATGAAGGATCAGGAAGACACTGAAGAATGAATATTCTGTCTGGATGGAGGAGAAAGTCATACTGAAGACAATCGAGAAGGATTTTTTTAAACAGGAGGAAAAAGACAATACTTCGAGAAAGAGAATGGAAATGTGTTTATATACTCAGTAAACCATAGGTATGATCAAAAGCACTTGTTGATGACTGAGAAATAGTAGACCACCTACCCAAAGCAAAATAAAACAAGACAAAAATGGATGTAGTATAAGAAAGATAAATGGGGGCCGAGCCCGTGGCACACTCGGGAGAGTGCGGCGCTGGGAGCGAAGCAACGCTCCCGCCGCGGGTTCGGATCCTATATAGGATTGGTCAGTGTGCTCACTGGCTGAGCGTGGTGTGGGCGACACCACACCAAGGGTTGCAATCCCCTTACCGGTCACGAAAAAGACAAAAAAATAAAAATAAAGATAAATGAAAGGGCTCAGTTCTAAGGGGCTGGCCAGCATTTGAGAGACAGCAGTTCAAATGGTTTGTGTATAAAGAATCTAAAAAGCAAAGTGCTTCCCAGAGTCACTTAGAATTAGTTGAAGAGCTGGCACTTGAGCCAAAGTCCCCAGCTCTTAGCATGGTACTCCTTCCAGTGCTCATTCTTTTTCTCTGTACTGTGCACCACTTTCCATCTTTCCCAAGGGGAAGACCAATTAGAGGCACAAATAGATTGAGGATCATGAGCTTCTCCTCCCACTCATGGTCATTGATTTTCCTTCCAGTACTCTAGGGAAAGTAATCTCAACATTTACTAAATATATTCTGTGTTTCAAATGTCTGCTGATTCTTTAACACACATAGTCATCCCAAATGTCAGTTGGCATCAACCTTCCCTTTGTCATACACATGCAATTGCTTAAAGTTGGTTCAAACATACTAGTCAATGTGTAACAGGAAGTTCAAAACACTTATAATTTTCAAATTCATTAGAATTTTTTTATGCTTGTTTCTAATGCTGATTTCTTGATTCCCCTTCATCTCACTTGCCCTTACTTCCTGTGACTATTGTCTTTTCTTGATCTCACACCAACACAGAAGAGGAAGCCAGACCATTTCCTTGTTTGCCACAAAGTAGCAGTCAGCCAGACACTTGTTTTTAATAGCAGAATTTATAGTAGGAGAGAATGGAGAAAGGTTACATTATAGCACCACAGTACAAACTGCTTCAATGTTAATATCTCATATTTCTTTTTTAAATTCTTCAGCTACCTCTACTAATTACAATTGCTCATTGTACCACATTTTTCCATAGGTTGTCATCTATGCCATATTGCCCAACCCCTCTCTACACCTTCTCCTCTATTATCTTCTCTACTTCCAGAGGACCACCAAAATCCAGGTGTTTTTGTTTGTTTGTTTGTTTTTGGTTTTTTGCAAAGCAGTTTAAAATCTCTTTGCTTACCTGTCCCTCTACAATGATCTGGGGTATGCAGAAAAGGAGAGGAAGTGGGAGCTTAACATTGTGATACAAAGTGGCTTAAAAAGTTATTTTGTTATAGAAAAGACCATTTTTGCTCCAGAGAAAAGGAGCAAGTGGTTATAGAAAGAAATTGCTTTAAATGGCATTGTTTACATGTCATTATGTTTTATTTGCTATATGTCACACCATAAAATCTGGGACAAGAGCTGAGATAAGATCCAAAAACCAGAATTTTTTCTCATCAAGTAAAATAAGTGGATCAGAATTTGACTTCAGTTTTCTGCACAGGTACCTAACAGGGGGTGGATTCAGGTTTTGAAGACATGAAAATGAATGTTTAGTTAGAATGAGAAAAAATGGTTTCCTATAAAGGATCTCTGTAATTGAAGGAAATGCTTTAGTTTCATTAGCTTTTCAGTAAGCCCACCTCTGAGCTTAACCAGAATCTTAATACTATAAGCTCTTCACAGTTCATCAAAGGCTCAGTCTGGTACACAAACTCAACTGTAATAGAAAGAAGACATCTTCTAAACTGCCAAGCCCAGGGCACCCAGGTGCCCTATTGTACTTGCAGAAAACTATTTTGTATGCTACTTTGATGTCCATTAATTGAAAAAAAAAAAAAAAAAGTAAGAAATTTAAAATTGGCACAGTTGCAATAGAACTCAATGCAAACTTCCTCCCCATGCTGGCCTTGCTTTTAATCCAACAGACATGTGAAAAAATTCTCAACATCACTTAGCAGCAGGGAAATACAAATCAAAACCACACTGAGATATCATCTCACCCCAGTTAGAATGGCTGTTATCAAAAAGACAGAGAATAACAAATGCTAGCAAGGATGTGGAGAAAGGGGAATGCTCCTACATTGTTGGTGGTGCAGCCACTGTGGAAAACAGTATGGAGGTTCCTCAAACAACTACAGATAGAACTGCTGCGGACCCAAAAATCCTATTTCTTGGTATATACACAAAGGAATGGAAATCATTGTGTTAAAAGAATGCCTACACTCCCATGTTTATCACAGCTCTATTTACAATAGCCAAGAGTTGGAATCAACCTACATTTCCATTGACAGATGACTGGATAAGGAAATTATGGTATATATACTCAATGGGATACCACTCTACCATAAAAAATAATGAAATTCTGCCATTTACAGCAACATGGATGAACATAGAGAAAATTATGTTAAGCAAAATAAGCCAGGCACAGAAAGAACAATACCATGTCTTCACTCATAAGTAGGACTTAAAATAAAGAAATAAAAGAAATGGATGGAAGGAAGGAAGGAAGGAAGGAAGGAAGGAAGGAAGGAAGGAAGGAAGCAAAGAAAGAGAAAGAATCACACTAATACTCTAAACTTTCAAAAAAAAAAAAAAAGAGAGAGAGAACAGACCTGTGGTTATTAGAGGTGTGAAAGGGGGAGGGAGAGGGAGTTTGGAAAGAAACTAGTTAAGGGTCACAAAGATTGATTACATTTTGTAAACATGAGAATACTAATTATCCTGATTTGATCACCACATATTGTACACATGTACTGATATTTGATTCTGAACCCCACAAATATATAAACTCAATAAAAACAAACAAAAAGCCTTGTTTAATAGACATTCTTATTGAAAAATGATTAATTAGGTAGTATTTTTCTTAAAAATTATGATTATAATCAACACTTATCAAACTCTTAATAAATGCTAAGCACTGAGCTATAATTTTTTTGTGCATCACTGTATTTAGTATTTACAAAAACTCTTCGATGTATGTATTATTTTTATCCTCCATTTTACAAATAAGAATATTGAAGCTTGTAGAATTATTATCTTCCCAAGGGCATAGAGACTGGATCAGTTTCCAGTCAAAGTGAACTGTGATGACAGAGGCCAAATGCTGACCATTACACAATACTGTCTTTTGCCTAACGGGAAATTCAACATCTCCCTGAGAAGGTTACTTTATTTCCAGCAATCTGCAAGAGAGACTTCTTTGCATTGGTATTAAATCTGCTTATCAGTAGACTTGGTCCAACGAACTGAGGCTGTAAAGGACAAGGTTAGGTCTCTTATGGTATTACTGCTAAGTCTTTTCCTGTATGGGCACTCATTTTCTTTGTAGTCTCCTCCCTAGAATGTCAGCTCCAAGAGGGCAGAGACCTTAGCATGTTCTTTGCTGTATTCCCAATGCCTGGAATAGCGTTTCAGTCTGAGAGGGCCTTCCCCTGAAAACTGCACTGTACAAAACAAAATTCCTGCTAAAAGGGCATAACTTGAATCTGATCATCAGGACACATCAGGTAAATCTAAGCTAAGGAACATTCTACACAATAGCTGGCTTATACTCTGCAAAATATCAACGTCATGATATGCAAGGAAAGACTGAAGAACTGTTCTGGATTTAAAAAAAAAAAAAAAAAGACTGAAGAAACATGGCAATAGAATGTAATGAGTGAGCTGTGATTTTCTTTTGCTTTTCTTTCTTTTGGTATTAATGGAATAACGGGTGAGAGGAAAGAAAAAAAAAAAGCCTGTGGATTATATTAGGCTATTGTGTCTATGTCAACTTTCTGATTTTAATCATTGTTGTGCGATTATGTAAGACAACTTTTCCCAACTTTTTTATTATTATTATTATTGTTCCTCCAAGGAGATAAATTAAATTAATTAATTAATATATAAGTAAAATTAATTTCCCCCTAATAAGAAAAATTAAATGATAAGAAATAAGATTTTATTGTGTAAGATTGAGCTTTGGAGGGCCACGGGTCATTGTTATATCTAAGATTTTTTTTTGCACAAAGAACTAATTTTTGCCCTCATGACAAAATTCTCACTCCCAAGAATGCGGAATGTAAGAGAATGTCCTTTAGACACAAGTATTTGGGTGTAAAGGATCATCATGTCTGCAACTCCCTTCCAAGGTTCAAAAAATGTAGATAAAAAAATACACACATATATGTATGTCTATACATACCTATGCATATGCGCATGTGCATGTGTGTGGAGAAAGAGCAAAAGGAAATATGAAGCAAACATAGTAAAATAATTAACATTTGGGAAATCTAGGTGAAAAGTATAAGGGGTATAACCAACATATAAACCAATGAAAAAGAATGGAGAGCCCAGAAATAAACACTTGCCTATATGATTAATTGATTTTCAACAAGAGTGCCAAGACAATGGAGAAAGGACAGTGCTTTCAACCAATGGTGCTCAGAATACTGAATATTCACATGCAAAAAATGAAGTCAGACCCTTACTTTATGCCATATACAAATGTTAACTTGGGATAGATCAAAGACCCAAGTGTAAGAGCTAAAGGTAAACCAACTCATAGTAGACATGGGAAAACTCTTCATGCCATTGAATTTGGCTGTAATTTCTCAGATATGCACCAAAAGTGTAGGCAACAAAAGAGAAAACAAATAATTGGACTTCAACAAGATTAAAAACTTTTGTCCATCAAAGGATACTGTTAAGAAAGTAAAACAACAACCTATAGAATGGAAGAAATATTTGCAAGTTATATATCTTAACATCTGATAGGATTAATACTGAAAACATATAAAGAACTCCTACATTTAAAAAAAAATTGAAAAGTGAACAAAGAACTTATAGACATTTCTCCAAAGAAGATATACAAATAGCCAATAAAAGCACATGAAAAGATGTTCAGTATCACTATCCATCAGGGAAATGCAAATCCAAACCACAATGAGATACCACTTTATACACACTAGGATGGCTATTATATTAAGAACAACCACAATAACAAAAATAATAAATGTTGGTTAGAATGTGGAGAAATTAAAACACTTGTGAATTGCTGGTAGGAATGTAAAATGGTGCAGCCATTGTGAAAAGCAGTTTGGTGCTCCTTCAAAAAGTTAAACACAGAATTACCATATTTCCCAGCAATTCCAGCCCTAGTTGTATGAGCATTCCAAAAGAATTGGAAACAGGAACTCAAACAGATACTTGTACACCGACATTCATAGCATGTTCACAACAGCCAAAAGGTGGAAACAATTCAAATGTCCATAGCAGATTAACAGATAAATAAAATGTGGTACATGCACACAATGAAATATTATTCATCCTTAAAAAGAAATGAAATCTGATATATGCTATAACCTGGATGAACTTTAAAAAAATTATGCTAAGTAAGCCATAAAATAACAAATATCTCATGATTTACTTATATCAAATGTCCAGAACAGACAAATTGATAGAAATAGACAGTAGGTTAGTGGTCGCCAGAAGAAGAGAAAGGGGGAATTGGAGATTTACTGTTGAATGGTGCTATGGGTTGAATGCATTCCCCAAAAGTTCATGTGCTGAAAACTTAATCCCCATCATAACAGTGTTAAGAGGATGGGAAATCTAATTATAACAATTGAAAGGTGGGGCCTTTAAGAGGTGATTGGATCATGAAGACTATACCTTCATGAGTGGATTAATCCATTCATGACTAATGGGTTACCAAGGAGTAGACTGGAGGCTTTATAAGGAAAGCAACTGAACATGTGAAAGTTCTCTTGCCATTCTCACCCTAGGACTTCATAGAGTCCCTACCAAGAAGGCCTTCACCAGATATGCCCCGTGCACCTTGGACCTCCCAGCTTCCAAAACTCTAAGAAATCAATTTCATTTCTTTGTAAATTATTCAGTTTCGGGGATTCTGTTATAAGCAACAGAAAACTGACTAATATAAATGGGTACATAGTTTCTGTTTGGGATGATCAAAATATTTCAAAAATAGATAGTGATCATTACACAACATGGAGAATGTACCTAACACCACTGATGTACATTTAAAAATGGATAAAATGATAAATTCTATATTATGTATATTTTGCCCCAATACAAATTTTATAAAAAGACTATGGAAAGTTTTTTGTACTATTCCTGCAATTTTTCCATAAGTCTGAAATTATGTCAACATAAAAAGTTATCAGAATAAAAAGAAAGCCTGTCAGTTTAGGATGGTGTCATCAGAGTAGTTGGTATATGTCTCCTTTGAGAAGAGCACATAATTCTACAGGACTAATCCCAAATCTCCCCATCAAAGGACTGGCTCTATCAAATATGCCCCCAAAGGAATCCTGCTCCTGCTCGAGGGTGGTCTTTGCTTTCTATCCCATTGGCTATTCCTTTCTCACCTGGTGCCTCTCTTCCACCTAAGAGTTCTACAATCTCAGACGTTGACTTCAGCTGGCACACGTGTATTGAGGCAAGAGGTCTTAGTGTGGCTTGACAATGCCCTCTTTATACCCAATAGATAGAATGTACTCCCCAGTTTTATGCAGATATAGAAAGAGCTTATTGCCTTGGTCCAAGTGCTGTGAAATAAGAAGCTTCGGCCATGGGTGAGGTTCAAGTGTAGGATTTCTCTAGAATCAGGACACGTATACAATATCTATACATAAGAGATAAGATAAAATTATTCTAGCAACTTCATATTGACCAGATGTTAATTTCTGGTTATCTCCACATACAGCTACTGCATATTGGAATTTACATAAGACTGGCAAATATATGTTATCTTATTTACATATGATAGAGGAATTAAAGATTTCATAAGTTAGATTCTCTTCCCTAACTCACTTGTTTAGTTCCATAAACTCAATTCCAGGAATGTTACAAAGGTTGATTTATTGAGCGTAATGAAAAAATGTGAAGCCCCATCTATCCTTTTTCTCCCCTCATGTTGTATTAATCCATTTCTGTTGCTTATAACATAATGCACAGAACTGGGTAATTTATAAAGAAAATGAAATTTATTGCTTACCGTTTTGGAGGCTGGGAAGTCCAAAGTCCAGGGAACACATTTGGTGAAGTCCTTGGTGGTGGTGACAGTGGCAGTGACAGCAGGGTGTCACATTGCAAAGTGGTGGAGCAAAGAGAGTGAAACTCTGACATGCTCTTCGTTTAAAGCCCTCAGAAACACACCCCTCACAACCATTATTAATCCATTTACTATGGCACGGTCCTACACTCTATCACCTCTTCAAGGCCCCACCTTTTAATTTATCATAATAGGATTTCCCACCCTCCCAACAGTCCCAGTGGAAACTAAGCTTTTAATATGACCTTTGGGGGACACAATTTAATCAACCCACAGAACATACCTTGTTTCTAGGCAGTTCATCCTCAAAGTCAGAAATTCTCCCTGTTGAGTTGGATGTGGTTAATGATAAATAATTGTTATTTCTGTTGGACTTTGAATTCATTTTTTTGTCTGTCATTCCTATTTGGGTAAAAAGTAGAAAAGTTGAACTTACTGATATAAGTATTACTTTTTTGTGTCATATCCTCCTCAATCCCTAGTCACCTGTTCATAAGAAAAAGGACAAATCCCCATTGTTTCAGTGTTCCTAAGTTGTTATCACAGATGCTGTGGCTCAAATCCCATGGACTTACCCCCTTTTAAGATAGAGATGGGGATATAGTCATTATGGACTCATCTGCTTAATTTTGTTTAGGAAGAACAGGAAGAATAAAACCTTCTTCTGGCCAAGTATGACTGACATAGATATTTACCTATAATTTACTAAATCAAAATATTACTTTTCAAATGAAGCATATCCAGTGAGACTTTCACTTCTCCTTTTCCTAAGATGAAATAATCATAGTAATTTCTTTTTTTGAGAGAGATAGAAAAACAGTATTTATTATCCTAATTTACAAAGGAGAAAACTAACATATGGAAATGAAATGACTCACTCAAGTTCACATAGTAAGTCAGTGGCAGGGCTGGAAATAAAAAGCAAGTAATATGGAAGGAGCATGCTATCATCCACTCTGCTTGAGGATTTTCTCCTTTCATTCTTTCTTTTTTTTTTTTACCATTTTTCATTGTATAAATATAAGGCATACAAAATATTTTGATATACACATCCACTCTGCTTGAGGATTTTCTCCTTTCATTCTTTCTTTTTTTTTTTTTTTACCATTTTTCATTGTATAAATATAAGGCATACAAAATATTTTGATATACATCTAAGTAGTGAAATAATTACCACATTTAAGCAATTGAACATATCCATCACTTCTATTGTTACCTTTTGTGTGTGTGTGTGTGTGTGTGTGTGTGTGGTAAGAGCACCTAAAATTTGCTTGCTTGCATATTGTCAATATACAATACAATATTATTAACTATAGTCCTCCTGCTGCATATTAGATCTCTAGGCTTATTTATCTTACACAACTTCAAGACTGTATTCTTTGATATGCAGCTCATTTCCTTCTCCTCCCCTCTGCTGGTAACCACAGCTCTATTCTCTGTTTCTATGTATTTGACTTTTAAAAACTTTCACATATAAGTGAGATCATGTAATTTTTTCCTTTCTGTGTATGAGTTATTTGACTTAGCATAACATCCTCCAGTTTCATTCATGTTGTTGCAAATGACAGGATCTCCTTTTTTAAGGCTGAGTAATATTCCACTATATAAGGGTACTTCAAAAAGTTTGACAAAAAATAGAATTAAAAGATAATACAAATCTTTCCATGAATTTTTGAAGTACCCTCGTGTGTGTGTGTGTGTGTGTATACACACACCACAATTTCTTTATCTGCTCATCTGTGAGCAGACACTTAGATTGTTTCCATATCTTGGCTATCATGACTAACGCTGCAATGAACATGGGAGTACAAATATCTCTTTGAGGTATCAATTTCATTTCTTTTGGGGTATGTATCCCTACATGAGATTGCTTAATCATATGGTAGCTCTATTTTTAATTTTTTGAGGAAACTTCATACTGTTTTTCATAATTGCCATCCCATTTACATTCCCACCAACACGGCACAAGGATTCGCTTTCTCCACACCTTTGCCAATGCATATCTTTTGGTTTTTGTTAATAGTCATCCTAATAGGTGTGAGGTGATATCTCGTTGTGCTCTTGATTTGCATTTCCCTGATGACTAGTGATGCTAAGCACCATTTTATATACCTGTATGCCATTTTTATTTCATCTTTGGAAAAAATGTCTATTCAGGTCTTTTGCCCATTTTTGTTTGAGTTATTTATTTTCTTGCTATTGAGTTGTATGAGCTCCTGATATATTTTGGATATTAGCCCCTTATTAGACTTATGGTTCACAAATACTTTCTTTTAATCAGTAGGCTGCCTTTTCATTTTGTTGACTGTGCAGAAGCTTTTTAGTTTCTTGTAGTCCTCCTTGTTTAATTTTTCCTTTGTTACCTGTGCTTTTGGTGTGACATCCAACAAAATCATTGTCAAGGCCAATATCAATGAGCTTTTCCCCTGTGTTTTCTTCTAGGAGTTTTATAGTTTCAGGTCTTAACATTTAGGTCTTTAATCCACTTTGAGTTAACTTTGGTGTATGGTATAAAATAAGGGTCCAGTTTCATTCTTCTGTATGTGGACATCCAGTTTTCCCAACACCATTTATAATAAGATTCTTAAGGATATTCCCCATGTAAAGATGAAACCAGTTCTTCTTATTTCCCAGAACCAGATCATCATGAGTGGGATTTTCAAAATATCCTATTTTTCTATGTTTCTAGTTGTTTCTCTATAGAGTTTGTGTTTTTGTCAGAATTCACATTTGAAAGAAAGCCAGAAAATGTGCTTGTTTTTGGAAACCCACTATGAAGGAAGACAGTAGCTCATTTTTGAGTGGATAGTTCAGAAATAGTAAAGTATTTATTTTTTTAACTACTAATATTTTTATAATATTTTAAATATCTAACCTTATAACATCTCATTTAATAATTATAACAACTTCATCAGGTAGCTGGATTTTCAGGAAAAAAAGTCCCATTTTACATATAAGAAAGCTGAGGCTCATGGAAGTGTATAACTCCCTGAAGGTCACACAGTTAGAAGGGTGTTAGTCGAGGCTCTTACCCCTGCAATATCTTCTCTCCTTCCAGCAAATAGGCCTCAGACCATTCCTATGCTGTTGAACTTAAGGTAATGATGTTCCCTTCTAGCAACCAAGCCATCTCTCCTTTCTCTGGCCCTAGGAATTCCAGGTACTCAGAAAATCATTTCTCCCATTTTTCACCACCCCTCTCTGGTCCCATCCTAATTCTCTCCCCACATAAAAATCCCTTGAGTCTACCTGTACCCCTGTTTTTCTAGATTAGGAGTTTCCAACTAATTGGACTTAGTATCGACCTGACTCTGCCATCCTTTCCAAGTGAATATTGAGAGCTGAGAGAATTCTCAGGGGCTGTAACAGTCCAAAAGGGGAGGCTACACTTACCACCTGGCTTCTTAAACTCTTCTTTCAAGGACAAAATTTTAGTTCCAGCTGACAGGGGTCGAGTTTAGATGATAAATATATATATACATACACACACACACACATACACATATATACATATGTATATATATACACATATGTGTGTGTGTGTGTGTAAATGAATAGAAATGGTTTTTTCTCCTTGTACACATATATACATATGTATATATATATACACATATGTGTGTGTGTGTGTGTAAATGAATAGAAATGGTTTTTTCTCCTTGCAGTTTCAAGTGCTGTGACTGCCCCACATCTTGTACTTCCCATTTCCTATTTTCCCATGAGGGAGCCTAACAAGTCAGACAAGAAATCGAAATGGGCTCTATGTCTGTCTTCATGAAGCGTGGCCTCTCTGATACTTACTATCTGTGTTCTAGGTCTTGGGACATGGTGCAACTACGAAGAATTGATATCTCATCAGAAAATTGACATCATTCACTATGTAGGTTCGTTGCGGGCTTTGACATACAAAAGAAGGGGAAGGCCCTCCATTTCTCGACCTTTTTTCTTTGAAATGGAACCTACTGAAGACCTCCAAGTGGGTATCAGTTGAGCATGTTTGTTAGTGGAGATCAGAAGTGCCTACTCAGGATTCAGTCACTCAGAGAGTCTATCGCTGCAATATGAGGTGGTGGCTTTGACTGTTATACCATTTCACATTGTTTTTATTCTCAGTCATATATTTGTTCATATCTATTCATAAAATGTCACTGGTTAAAGTTATGAATCATAAGGAATGTTCATGTTGGAATATAAGAAATTGATGAAGAGCATAAAATCATTACTCAGAAAATTCACATGAAGATTATTTTTAAAATTAAAAATAGGAATTATGAAAAATTTAAATTTATAAAAAAGTAGAGAAAAGTTACAAAATTATATATTAGATACTATGTATTTGTCATGTCATATTTGTTAGAATTGCTTTCTATGTCTCCCTCTTCTTTTGGTGGTGAGCCAGTACAGGGTTAGAACCCTGGACCTTGATGTAATCAGCATCACGTTCCAACCAGCTGAGCCAACTGGCCAGCCCCTGTTTCCTGTCTCTTTTTTATAAGTAGTAGCATTTATTGATATAGTTAAAAATTCACTCCTTTCCCTTCCTCTTCTTTACTTCCTCCTTCCTCAGAGGTAACCACTCTACTGAGTATGTGTGAATTATTCCTTTACATGTTTATATCATAGTATATATGTCTGTGTCTATAAATATGTGTTATTATTTTAAGTTTATATATATATATTCTATTTTTGAAATTTATTCATATTCGTTGTCAAAAATATTCTAATCTAATAAGTATTCTATAGCACATCAAGATGTCTTTAGAACTTAATTAAACCCTTGGAAAAGTAAGCACTTGGAAACTAAGCATGAATATTATTTTTAAATTTTTTTTAGGCTCTAGATGTTAAAAACAAAATCAAATTTATCAAAGAAAGTTTTGTTCACTTCTGATGTAGCAAAAAATAGTTAAATTTCAATCTATACTTCAATGCATATATTTTTATCCCTGAACTAAATGTGATATATAAAATATCATTTTTAATCTGTCCATAAATTATGTTCCTTTATAATTAATTTAAGGTTAATTCAGTAATGTAGACTACTTATTTAATGTGGATAAGTCAAATTTGTCTTTTTAGATGTGTATGAGGAACATTATAGTAATTTTAATAAAATTGACTTACAATGTAGCCCTTAACTGTAATAATATATTGAATAAATATATACAAAATAAAAACCAATATATTATTGATATAGTAAAAGATCCTTTCAGGAGAACACAGAGTCTCTTTCCTTGAGGAGAAAGGGACATAAATAGGACTGCTCAGAATGAAACAGAACAATTTTTTTTTAAAAAAGGAAAAGATCCAATAACAGAAACAATAAGTCAAAAAGTAAACAAATATTTTTTAAGCCACATCCTGATTCAGTTAAGATTTAACTATTTATAACTTTGCTTTCTGTTGCTGGGGCACAGGCTTTGCCCCTAAGAGCACATCATAAGAAGCCAACCAGTGAGCATCTCTCCATTGAGGCAACTGCTGCTGTCCCTCGCACTGCTCCTGAAGGCCCAAGGACAGAGCCACGAAGAAGCTTCTTCTGGGTGTCCTGCTTTTCACCATTCCTGCAGAAGGAGTGACACAGTCAGGTGGATACTGAGCCTAGTCAGGAAGTTTTCTCCAGGACTAGTTTGGGGGAACTAGAGTACAGCAACTTTGTTGTTGTTGTTGCTGCTGCTGCTACTGCTGTCTTCAGGAAGGTATGAGTGAAGGATGGTGTATAAGTTATCTATTGCTGCATAACAATTTACCTCAAAACTTAGCAGCTTGAAATAACAAAGAGTTAATATGGCATACTTACTGTGGGTCAGAGAACAGGGGGTGGCTTAGCTGATGATTCTGACTCAAGGTCTCTCAATCAACCAGGACTGTAGTCTCATCTGAAGGCTCAAGGAGAGGATCTGCTTCCAAATTCACTTGATGTGGTTGTCAGGATTCAACTCTTTGCATGATATTGCATTGAGGGCCTCAGTTCTTCACTGGCTATGGGTAATAGACCTCCCTTAGTTTTTTGCCACAAGGACCTTTCTATAGAGGAGCCCATAACATGTCAGCTGGCTTCTCCAGTAGAGAGTGATCCAACACAGGGAGAGAACATGCTCAGCACAGAAGCCACAGCCTTTTTAGAAATCACATACCTCATTCCAGGTCTATTCTATTCGTTAGAAGTGAGTCAGCCAGCACCCACACAGAGGGGAATTATTTTTTAACATATTTTTTAAGCCAGTACAGATGCTGATGAATATGGATATACCTGGCATAAGGAAATCCCAGGGAGAAAAGAGAACTGGATTTGCTTGTCGTAAGGAAACACCACTGCCTCTCACTTGAGAGAATATGAAGGGATGTGTGGTTTTTGCTAGAAAAAGAGAAGTTGTTACAAGGGTTGTGGTATTCACTCTCTGATCCTTTCAAGCACCCAGTCTGGCTAACATGAGAGAAAATATAAAATCATAGAAGTAGCTTAGACTTTAAATCAGAGAACCAGTTGCTCCTAATTGAATTCCCTTTGTGAAGTCCCTGAATTCTGAGCCCCAGTTTCTTCATCTATACAATGGGGATAAAAACAACATCCATCTGACAAAGTATTGTTATGAAAATTGGGTGAGATCAATTATAGGCAAAATGTACTTTGTGATGTGTAAATGTTATAAAAATTAGTTTTTATTGGCAGTAAAAAAAAACTTTAATGTTTTGGCATCCTTTATCTTTCTATTACTGCTACTAAGGCCATACTCATTTTCTCAAGTTTGAGACACTCATTTCTCTATAGTATTACTACCAGAAAAATTAGTTTTTATTGGCAGTAAAAAAAAACTTTAATGTTTTGGCATCCTTTATCTTTCTATTACTGCCACTAAGGCCATACTCATTTTCTCAAGTTTGAGACACTCATTTCTCTATAGTATTACTACCAGTGATAAATTATTCAAAATCTCACACTTCAGCTAATCATGCTATATTGAACCAGGTTTGTATACTGACAAGGTTACAAATCACTAGCAGTGAGATAATTAAATCACAGGGTATAAATGTATGGTTTACTTTCCCATTCTCCTAGTTCCTATCATATTGACTGAAGTTCTCCCTCTTTCTATTGAAGTCTGTCTCCTCCTAGCTTCCTCTCCCTAAATACTCTGTTTCTATTCTTTGCCCAGGGCAAGCATTTCTTAAGAAGCCCTTGCATCTGAGGAAATAAGAATTCAAGCTCTTCATCCATTTCCTACTATGAAGCAAAACTAACTCAGCTTAAGACCTCATAGTGCTTCTAGGCTATGTCACTCTTGATTCAGTTAGTCATTATTCACTAATTTATTTTCCACAGCATAGTATTTGTTAAATTTGCTTTCCTAAGCAAGAAAAAGAAAACAGTTAATATTACAGTCATTAACCCCTCTTTTTCTCTTGTGGGTCTTAAGAGGAAATGAGTCAATAATAAGTAATACCATGACCCTTGTGTTGTAGCCATGGGGAAACAAGCAGCAGAAAATTGCTCCTGAACTGGCACTCAAGACCTGCAAAAAGGGAATGGAGAGGAAGGTGAAGATACTGTAAAGGTCTGGACCATGTGGTTTGCACACTGTTCTATTCCTCATATTTTGCACTAGCCACAAGTGTTGGTCCATCATAGCCAAGTCAAGGTTAAGATGAGCCATTAAAATTCTACCTATCCCCAGCAGCAAGTGTTCAATGGGAGAAATCTTAGAATCTAACCAGTGGTGGGAGGATGGGATGTTACATGCTTTATCCATTATACTCAATGAGTCAGCTGTGCTTCATTTTTTGTGACTGCTGTTGGCTGTTCTATCCAGATGAAATCTGAAAGGAAGCTGGAGGTGGGAGTTGATATGGGACATCTTTAATTTCTTTTTTTAACAAGACAGCTGAACCAAAACCTGCCTTTTAGCATCGATATTTTGCTTATACCATCACTGAGATAATGCCCTTACAGGTACTTTGTAAACTGTGCTGTATATACTCTGTCAGGAGGCAGCCTACCATCCACAGTGAAAACGAATCAAGGAAGAAAGTTGACAGAATACTCGTCACATTGTCTCTCTCTACAGACCTGAGAGGGAAGATGTTTATTTTCGCTCAAGAATCAGCCACAGCATATGTGTCCCTGATCCCCAAGGTGAAGAAGCCACTGCAGAACTTCATGCTGTGCCTGAAAGCCTCATGGACCTTACCCGCCCTTACAGCCTCTTCTCCTACAACACTCCGTCCCAGGACAATGAGCTGCTTCTCTTTGTCAACAAAATGGGAGAGTACATGCTGTACATTGGGAATTCTAAGGCCACTTTCCAGGCCCCCCCATCACCCTATGCCCCAATCCATGTCTGTGCAAGCTGGGAGTCTGCCTCTGGGATTGCTGAACTCTAGGTGAATGAGAAGACTGTGGGGAGGAAAGGTGTGAGGAAGGGGTACTCTGTAGGGGCAGAGGCAAAGATTATCCTGGGACAAGAGCAGGATTCCTTTGGGGGACATTTTGATGCAAAACAATCCTTTGTTGGGGAGATATGGGATGTGTCCTTGTGGGATTATATTCTTCCCTTAAAGGAGGTGTGTGAGTTCCGTTATGGAGGCGACCTCCTGAACTGGCAGGGCTTGACTTATGAAGACAAAGCCTATGTGGTGACTAAACCCAAGGTCCACACCTTAAGCCTCATTCCATTTAGTCATGATTCATATTTAGTGATAATCACATACTCTTTGAAATTAAATCCATTAATTTTATTTTTGTTTTCTGGCTCCATTAAGATGGTGTAAACTACATTGAATAAGCAATAAGGAAAGAGAGAGAACAAGAAAGAAACAACAATGGCAATAATACATTGAACTTTTAGAAGAAGAGAGAACAGAACTGTGGTTACTAGAGGTGGATAGGGAAAGGGGGAGAGAGAAGGAGGTAAATGAGAAATCAATGAGAAATTAGTTAATGGACACAAAGAACGATTACATATTGTAGCGATGAATAAGCTAACTATCCCGATTTGACCATCACACATTGTAACAACTGTTGACAGTCAACTTTGTATCCACAAATATGCATAATCAATTATGCTTCAGTGAAACATACATTGGAAATAAACAAATAAAAGTAAAAAAAGACAAGGGATAGATAGGCTTTCAGTGTACATTATTTATTGTTGGAAAATTACTTTGGATGAATCGCACCATAATTTTCTACAGCATCAAGATATATATAGGAACTCTGAGGAACACACAGCTTTCAGTACTGTGCACCAATCTTGTAGAGCCCTGTACAGCTGTGGGAAATTCTATGGGAGTTCTGTGTACTAAATCCAGCAATCCATAAAAATGATATGATGACCAGGAGAAGCTTTCAGAAATGGTATACTACAGTGAACAGGACACCCAAAGAGAGAGGCTCAAAGAGAAGGGTTTTCACAGGAGTTGGGTTGTGAGAACATTTCCCTTGTACTCACCTCAGAAAAGGTCCATAGGTGTTCTCAGGGAACACACAGATAAAGGAAAAGATAAATTGCCCTGAAGGTCCCTCTTCACCCCCACTCTCAGGTTGCTCTCTTGGAGGTAGCTGTTTTGAGCAGGGCATATCTTGTACTTCATAAACATGATTATTTTTCTCCTTGGCCCTTTTGCCATTAAGAACTCCCAGGTCCTTTGTTTGACATGCACTTTCAATGCATTTTCAGTGGGGATACTTGGATAGTCATGGTAGGTGGGAGATATAGGGTATTTTGTTTGTTTGTTTTCATTTTTTTCTTACATCAGACCTTTATGGATTAAAAGACATTTGGCAAGTTCTGCCTCATTTTTTCTCCAGGCCAAATAATTCTAAAACCTTAAACCTTTCTTAGAAATCAAGATAAACTTCCCCTTTAGAAGGCAGTAACAATAGGAGTTAGGAGACTCCCAGATTCTTGCTTAGACAAGTGTTTAAATTTAGAGTTTAAACCAGGTACCCAAGTATTCACAGAAAACAATCTGCATCAATGTAGAAATGAAGAGGGTAAAGGCAAGATATGGGTGTCAGATTATTTTCTACATAGAGAAGAATGAAAATTATGGGCTAATTTCCACAGCTGAGATAGCAAGAGTTAGCTGGGAGGTGCTATTAATAAATTTAATTTCAAAAAAAAATGTTCAGGTATCCCTATACTTGTGAATACAGTATAA
The DNA here is from genome assembly GCF_000696425.1 of Galeopterus variegatus. NCBI lineage: Eukaryota > Metazoa > Chordata > Mammalia > Dermoptera > Cynocephalidae > Galeopterus > Galeopterus variegatus. The sequence goes on from NW_007730514.1 coordinate 75,226, forward strand.
CATATGTGCTACACCCTTCATGTATAAATGCAGGAAAATTCAGAGGCTGAAATGAGCAAGTTACTTACACTGAATATGCTAGTAATTGAGACTCACCAAGGGAGTAGTTCTAATGGGAGCCTCAACAAAACTGGAAAAAATGTCATGAGTCTCCAAGGCAGGTGAGAATATTTAAAGCTGATAATATTTCTTCTGGAATGTTAGGGTCTGTTACTCTTGTCACTGCCCTAAGGAGAAAATGATGATAAGTGGGAAAGGTGGCTTCAACTGTGTTTCCAACATATCCTGTATACCAGCCATGTCCTCTTTGAAGCTGTAGTGCTCAATATCTATCTGAAATTTAGGTTGCCCTTTCAACCTATCACTTTAAATAGGTGTTATGCTGCCTACTTTTCTGCCACCTGATAACAACTAGCCACCACCCTCTTGCTTAAGTTCCCTACCAGATTTCTACCTTGTAGCAGCATCTGACCGTTCCACTGGTAGTGGTGACCAATGAGATTAGTAGAAGGTATAGGAGAAGGATGGTAAAAATGAGAGTCAGGTCAGGGAGACGCTTGATTCTTTAATGCAGCCTTACCACCAAATTTTGTAACTCTCTCTGGGTAGAGGATGAATGATAAGATCAAATTTTTTAGAGCTTACAAAAATACCCACATGATGATAAACTACCTATCAAACTGCCAAAGTCTCTAGGCAAGAAATTTTTTGCCAATAGCACGATAAAGGGCATCTTTGACCTCCTTGTTTCTTAAAGTGTACACAACAGGATTAAGGAGTGGAGTAAAAATGGTATAACTCACAGAGATCAGCTGGTCCTGATCCCTGGTGTTCTCTGACTTGGGCTTGAGGTAGGCAATGGAGGCACAGCCGTAGTGGACAATGACCACAGTGAGGTGGGAGGCACAGGTAGCAAAGGCTTTCTTTCTGCCCTCAGCAGAGGCAATCTTGAGGATGGTGGAGATGATGAGGATGTAGGAGATGAAGACCAAGCCCATGGGCACCACAATAACCAGTGAGCTGATGATAAAATTAATTACATCATGTACAGTGGTATCAGCACAGGAGAGTTTCATAACTGGGCGGATGTCACAGAAATAATGGGCTACCTTCCTATTACAAAAAGGCAGCCTGAACACAGATGATATCTGAATTATGGCCACAATCAGCCCAATACTGCAGGCCCCCAACACCAGCTGGGCACAAACCCTCTTGCTCATGATGACCAAGTACCTCAAGGGGTTGCAGATGGCTACATAGCGGTCATACCCCATTGCTGTGAGCAGAAAGCAGTTGTTGATGGCCAAAGTGATAAAAAAGAACATCTGGGTGGCACAGCCAGCCAAGGAGATGGGTTGGCTTAGACCTATGAGACTGGAGAGCATCCGTGGCACAATGGCCAATGTGTATGTGGTCTCTGAAGTGGAAAGCATACTGAGAAAGAAGTACATGGGAGTATGGAGGTGACGATCAATGCTGATAATTGTCACAATGATGACATTGCCAGCCAGTGTTAAAAGGTACAAGGTAAGAAATACCACAAACAGAGTGAGCTTGTGTTCATGAAAACTGGAGAAACCCTGGAAAACAAACTCAGTCACCAGGGTGTGGTTCTCTCTCTTCATTGAATAAGTTCCAGATTGAAAAGATGGAGACTCAGGTCAATCAGTCATCACACATCAGTGCCCAGTGCTTTGAGCAGCGGAACCCTAGAGAAGAAGATAATAAGGATTCTGCCCCTGGATAGATGCCAAGCTAATGGAGACTACTGTTCACCTATAGGTAAAAAATAGAAAACACAATCATAAATCAATTTCATGTATGACAATTTATATATAAAGGTATGGAAGAATAAACAAGAATGGGATCAGAAGGAAAGAAAGCCACCAGAGGCAAGTTTGGAAAAGATTTCCTGGTGGGTTAAAACATAGGTTTTAGGGGGAATTAGGCTAAAGAAATAGAAAAGAATGCAGTTAAATTTGAAAGGAATTTTCTCTTAGATTTCAGTTTCAGATTTTGTTTATCTGAAACAAGTTGGTGAGACTCATCCACTTTGTTTAAACCAAAGTTTTGAGCATCTTCTTACATATCTACCCTTCTGGTTCACAAGCAAGACAATGCTCTCTGCTTCAACATAACCTAAGTGCTCACTTTCTCCCTCTTCTACTCATCTGCACATTTCATGAACCCTTTCCACACATCATTCAACAGCTTCAAACCTGACTGATCCCCACATTTTTTAAAAAAACAAGAAATGTTCCCCTCTTTCTTCAGTATTTAACTCAAGTCTCCTTTTCCTTAGAAAGTCTGCTCAGGACTAAATATAATCTATCAGTCCAATACTCCCGTGGTGTTGCAAAGTGTTGCCTGGTAACTCATTCTCATGTATTGTGCATATTTCTAGTTTTCTAGCTTGTGCTAAGATGTGAATTTTCATCTGCCTCACTACTAGACTAGTCTGACTTTTCAAATTTCTTCAGAATTACAAATTGGGTAACTTTGGGGAAACCAGTTCACACATCTCTCTCTCTATTTGCCGTCTGAGGAGATATTGGAGATTAAAAGCTCTCATTTTCAAAGAGTTTAATAATAAATAATAATAATGATGATGATTATGATAATAATAAATAGTCCCTTGTGGCACTTTTTAGTTTATAAAGAGTGTTGTAATATATTATTTAACACCATAGCAATTCCATATATTAGGTAATTATTATTTCTATCCTGCAGATGGGAAACCTAAGGCACCTAGGGTTAAGCGATTTGCCCAAATTAATTCAATCTTTTAATTCTAAGGCTATTGTGATTTTTCCTACACCACAACTACCTAGAAAGCATCATGACCACAAAATAGATGGGAAAGAAGATGTGTTTGCTTGTTTTGTTATTATTGAAAGAATTCATGTATTTTTCTTTCTCTGGAAATGAGATTACATTGGGAAAAACTGGAAAAACTGGAAAAGAATTGGGAAAACTGAAGATTTTTATAATATTATTTATAATATTATAAAATAGCCCTTAACCACTCCTGTGTAACTGAGATTCATGATATATTATTGAACAAGATAAAACTCAAATATTTATGTAACTGGAAAGTCAATCCTATATACACTATGGGGGAATGAAAAAAATAAATAGGTTATAGAAAATAAAAGACATAATTGAGCTTGTGCATCCCTACAACTCCATCTCCTCTCTCATCTTCCCCTCGGAAAAATGATGACTCATGAGTAGGGCAAAGACCTGATGAGTGGTAACCCTAGGATAGCGGGATAACGATAGCCAAAAAAAATGCCACCTTCCTTCAGTGGAATCCTTGTCATTGAGAAGAGCAACATTTTTCACCACCTTCTGTTGCTTGGGATTCCAGATCTTTAGCCAAAAATATCTTTCCACCCCTAAAAAGAATTTCAAAAAATTTATTTCTACAGAAATCATTTTCTGCCTAGACCTGACACCCAAATCTGGGCAAGAGTTTAATCTTATTCATTTCATTATTCAAGTCTTTCCAATTGGAAGCAAGCAGGAAAAACTCATGTGCTTGGTAGTTTTAAGTCCTTTAAATATAACTGAATCATAGAACCTTAGAGTTCAGAGTTAACTTTCAAAGCACAGCATTACTCACAAATAGTCCCCCGAATTCTGCTTCAGTGCTTCCAATGATCGGAAATTCATTATCTTATAAGTTAGCATTCCCTCTTTTTATTTATTTATTTATTTGGTAAGATATTAAATTCACTTAAAAAATAAAACTAGGCTTCTTAAATTATAAAAATGTTCACGGGGAAAAAAAGCCATCTGTACCAAAGGGTGTAAACAGAAAAGTTACTTTTCTCCTTTAATTTACATTCTTTGGTCCAGAGGTAAACATGATTCATGTTCTGTTGTTGATTTCTGTCCAGAAATTTTCTATGCACATTCATGCATATTTTCGTTATCATTTCAATTTTACACAAATGGAATTACACTGCACATACCAATTCACAAGTAGCTCTTTTCATTTAATATTATATTTTGAATATTTTTCATAACAGCACTGTAGGTCTATCTCACTCTTTTCATTTGCAAATGGTAAATACTATTCCATTATACAAAACCATATTGATTAATTATCATCAATTCTATTTTTAATTGGCTTCAATTATTAGAAAATGTTACTTTCTACTGACTCAATACCTATTTCCTTGCAACTTACCACCTCTCACATCATTCCACATTTTATTTCCTCTCTTTCTTCTATACGTGTGTGATAGTACTTCAGATATTTAAAGGCCATTATCATGTCTGTGCTAAATTTTATGTCCTTGGATTCATTACAACAGCAACATGAGCATGAAGAAATATAATACAGTGGACATGTGATTCAATATAATCATCCAAATACTGAAAACCATTAAGGGAAAATAGTAAGATTTTGAATAATGTACACGGTGTTCTAATTTCATTCGCTTCTCCCAGTTGCCATTCACTGCTTCTGACCTGGGCCATGGGAAGGAGGAGGCACTTTCCAGATAGTGATCTTTAAAAGGCATTAAAGAGACTGAGTCTGTTCAGAAGAATCAGGTGAAAAAACCCGTGTGTTTAAGAGGCATTTATAAGGGAAGCCAAAATCCGCAAAGTGAGGAAAATCCAGCTCTTTCTAGTATCAAAATCTCCCTCAAATTATTGCTATGTTTCTTGTTGGTTCCTTTAGTCTGGGAATTAGCCCAGGAAAAAAATGCAGCCTCTTAAACTGCAGTTATCAGTATCTTTGTATCTTTATTTTCCCCAAAGAGAAGTGAATCCCTCTGCCCCAAGTCTCCTGGGACCAATCCTTTGAGAACTTCTCCAGAGTCTAAGAGGAAAGGAAGCTAGAGCCTGACAGCTGGTCTCACAGGCTTCATTAGGAACTCGGGCAGCTGATGAAGGAGATGCTTTCATTTGTTTACCGACTGTTGCGATTTCAGAAAATAATACTGCATTGAGTTTTAGCAAAGTAAACCACGTGAATGCTGGATAAGCTTACAAATGGAGACCCTAAATTTTAGTTTCTCAGCACTAGAGAGCAGCTAGCTTAACGAAACTTAAATGAATAAAACCAGGGCAAGCAGAAGGTTATAGGAAATAGGGCTTCTCTTGTCTGATGTCAGCCTATAGCCAGTTTCCTCAAGTCTCACTGACGTTCATCTCAGCCTATCTCTTCCATTTAAGGAGACCCTTGTCCCACCCTTGGAAAGGTCAGAAGACACTGTCAGACCCCTTTCTTGTGCTCTCTTTTGCTTCATTCTCTCACCTTGCGGAAAGTGAATGAAACAGCGTGGCTCTCCAGAAAGTTTAGTTTCTGGCTCAGCACAGCCCTCTCCATCAAGACGGTATGTACTGTGGGGGATGTTTGAGGAGCTACTTCAGCTTTACCCATGAAAGGGGATTGTCACAAGGATCTTCATCCCAAGCTAAGAATTTTGTTTCTGAAATAAGCCTGTAGAAAACACAAAAGAAAATAATAAGATAAAGTAAATCACTTGTGATCCCCAACTTAGAAATCACAACCATTAACATTTTGGTACATAGTTTTCTAATCTTTCTTCTATGTATTCAAATGCATGTATCTGTTTATACTTATACATTGATGTTTAGGGGAGAAATGGGATGATCATTATTTGTGCAGTCTTTTTCCTTTTTAATAATGACATCATGCTACAAACTTCTTTATATCCAATTTGTTTTTTCTCTTAACAATGTATTGGGAACCTTTCCCATATCAATAAACATTGTCTACATTATAATTTTTAAATAGCTGCCTTGCCTTCTATCATAGGAATGCTCTGTGCTATAGTAAGATTTGTTTGAATCAAGATTCAAAGGAACACCATGCATTGCATTTGATTGTTAAGTCTTTAAAGTCTCTTTTAGTCTAGACCAAAGTTTCTCAACAGTGACATTGTTGACATTTTGAGCCCGATAATCTTTGTTGCCTGTATATGTTTTGTACGGTGGGGGCTGGGTGAGGAGGAGAGGTTTTCCTGTGTGTTACAAGATGTTTAGCAAATCCCTGGCATCTACCCATTCAATGCCAGATGCCAGTAGCATCCTCCCCTCTCTCCTACTGTATTGAAAGAAATAAAAGATATTTCTAGACACTGCCAAATGTTCTCTGGGGGGGGGCAAGAGTATCACACCACCCTCTCCCCACATTTTTTTCTCTCACTTCACTGACATGTTTGAAAACCAAGTCAAATTGTCTCTTTCTGAATGTCATTTACTCACCGTGTCATTAATTTGTTCTTCCATCATCAGTATTTTTTGTAAATTGGAAATTAGTTCAAAAGGCTTAAATACAGTTTTATCTTATTAAACTACATTAACTATATTAAACTAGATATACTATAAACTATATTATAGTATATTAAACTATAGACTATATTAAATTATATATAAACACATATATACAAAATTTGGATATATCAGTTTGATATATATATGATCAATTATAAACCTGACATTCAGGTAGCATTATCAGATTTATCAAATAAAAATACAGGATATCCAGTTAAATTTGAATTTTAGATAAATAACAAATAACATGTTAGTATAAGTTTGTCCCAAATATTGCATGGGTCATACTTATAAAATACATTATTTATTGTTTATCTGAAGTTAAAATATAACTAGGAATCCTGTATTTTCTTTGGCATCCCTATTCAGAAGGCACAAATTGTCTTATTGAAAAGCTAATTTCAAAACATTACATTATAATCCATAGATATCCCCAGAGCCACACCAGGGTCCCAAGGAATGGAGCCAGGGGCAGCTGAACCCAATCACAACCAGGTAAAGAGCACACCAAAAATGCCATTTCCATTCAGGTAGCCCACCATAGCCACCTCAATTGCCATGGCTGCTGCAAAAGTGGCTTGTCTCTATAGCAGCAGTCACAACCACTCAGCATATGGCACGCCAGACTCTCAACTGCACTGACACAAGGGGAGACATCAGCAGGGACCAAGGGAAAAAAAAAAAAGAAGAAGAAGAGGTCCTCTGTCTCCACAAATCACACTCCAGAGTAATAGAAGCAGCATCTGATTTACAATAATAGGGGAGGACTTGATCATACCTGTCTGAGTACAGGACAGATCATCTAGGCAACAAACCAAGAGAGGAATAATTAATCTATCAGATGGAGAGAACAAATCTATGGTTATTAGAGGGAGGAAAGGAGGGGGGAAAGTAAGGGGGTTATTAGAGGGGGGAAAGGAGGGAGAGGGGGAGAGGAAGGGGTGGAGAAGGGGGAGGGGAGAGGAAGGGGAGAAGGGGAGGGGGAAAGGGAGAGATTGGATAAGGGCAATAAAGAATAAGTATGATTTATAACAATAAATACTGTAATGAAAATTTTTAAATCCATAAATATGTACAATTATTATTCAGCAATTAAATATCAAATTAAAAAATACAATTTAAATTCAAAAAAAGGTAATTGATCAGTGTTTCAGGTGGCAACAGTCTTATCTTTCATTGAAATTGATCCCATCAACTTTTTCTCATTTAATCTATTGACAACTTTTGTCTAAATCAACTTTTTATTAGGGGTTGCAAAGCAATGCTTTCATAACCATGTCATTTTTTTCTACTGTTATTCAATGGAATCTTTTGTATAGAAGTTTCTTTCATCACTTAGAGCAGGAGTGTAAGCTAGAAATGAGCAAAATTGGAATTCAAACCTAGGTTCTCTAACTCTGAGTCTAGTGTGCATTCTACTATATCTAGTGAAAAAATTATTCACCTTTGACTTATTAATAATATATGAATACAAGTAGTCATAATCCGGCAAGCCTATATCTTATAATTGGCAGTGATGTAAGATGGAAGGTATATACCATGGGGGGAAGGAGAAGGTGCCTGTGAACTGAAACAAATTTGTATGTGATTCTCTAAGCAGAAAAAATAAAAAGCTTTAGAAATAAGGGATAAATGATGGTTCCCAGAAAAGAAAAGAATAATGCACACTTAAAGAAGCTATGACTTCTTTTCCATTTTCCTTTCATTCTAGACACACATACTGAGTCACACATTTCAAATACCCTATGCAGCCAAGTACATAGCCATGGATGTGTCATACAGAATAAATTGCTTGTGATTTCTGAAACACCTAGAGTTTTTGACCACAAAGACACTGTGAAAGGCAGGGCAAAGGAGACTCCCTGTTCTCCAGCCATGTGCCTGAGGTGAAGGGTATCTATAGGTCAGAATTTGACATCACAAGGAATTCCAGCTTCCTTTTCACTTATTGACTTTATTACATTGTATTTCCAGTTAATTAAATTTGTAGTCAAATATCCTGTGGCTAGAATAGAAGAAAGAGGATTAGAAGACCATATCTTTTCCATATATTACATATTCTGAAAAGGGCTAGCAGGCTATCAGTTATAAAAGAAAACATTTTTTGATACTAATTACCATAGGAATTAATTAAAGAGTATGTCCTAGGTGCTGCTTTTCCTAAGCACAGATGTGAAGACAAGATTGGTGGTTCCCATGTACATGTTTATGTGTATGTATGTATATATATTAGAAAGACTTGTCTCTAAGGAAGGGAAGAATTTTTTATTAGGTTGCAACATCTTGATAGAAATAATCAGTGAGTTAATTGGTCATTTATTCCTCTAATACTTATATATTGGAGAGCTAAACATGCCTTGTGCTAAGCACCAGGTAAAGAGCACTGAATCAAACACATACAGTCTTTGACATCAATGAGTGTGTGATGAGGGGAAAGACAAGAAAAGATACAATTTTCACATATTGTGATGTATGCTCTGATAGGGAAACCTTCTGGCATGTGTTTTGATACCATAATTGCTTACATCTACCAGGAAGAAAAAGCCACATGAAAATTACTGGCCTTGCTGGTATATTTACCACTAAAAATGAATTCATTAGCATTCTGAATTATTTTGTTAGTTTGACTAATGTCTCAGAAATTGGTCAGCTGTACTGAATTTGCCATTGAGATTTGGGGCTTACCTGGCTGATACAAAGACCCTGGATCATGAGGGCTACACCAAGATTTTTCTAATCAACCAATTCATTAGGCTATTCTTGGTTCTTTTCCTACTTGATAACTGATACATTCAACATTGTCCATCACTCTCCATGTTGAAACTCTTTTCAGTCTTGATTTTTTGACACTACCGTCTCCTGGTTTTCCACTAGAGAGGAGCTCACCAGGTATGATGATCTAGCATAGCGTGCATCAGTCAGTCTGTTCTGCAGAGGGGAACTTGAGTGTTATTTTAATCTGGTGATTCAATGAACTTGGTCAAGATAGTTTCTACTACACTTATCATTTCAGTATGTGATTAACCTAAATATCTAATTAACTATCTACTCACTCTTTATCACATCACTCTGCTTTAATTCTCTGCTTGTTGCTACCTGGTGTATTTAGTTCATTCATTTGTTTACTTTTTTATTGTCTTTCTCCTACATTGAATTACATAGTCCTTAAGGGAACCTAGTCTCTCATCCTTTAGTCAGTCCTAAATCTTCAATCAAAGCATCAACAAAAACAACATCAACAGGAGCCTCATAATTTAGTTCAGCATTTGCCACTGATGAATTGCTTAGATATATAATTTGCACAAATATTTCCATGGGGCTCAAGCTTCTCAATCACTAAAATGAAGGAATTTAAATAGATAAAACCTAAGGTCCTTTCCTATTTTAAAATTTTATGATTTCTTTTCTATTTTAGGATAGATGATAAAAACTGATTAAGAAACTGGAAATAAGGCCTCTTTTCAAGTCACTTCTAACAAATGTTCCATTGTTACCATCAATCCCACCAATCTTCCACTATTCTGCTTTCAACTCCTTTCTTTCTTCTACTTCCACCTTCAAATCTATCACCACCTCCTGCTTTTTCTTTTCACCTCTGCCAAGACACCTCTCTTCTTTTCACCTTTGCCAAGCTTTGAGACAGAGGCACAGAAGCAAGGTTACTGCATACCCTGAACTGATAACCTGAACAGGAGAATGAAGTACTCATCAACCAGGCAGCAGGAATCACTGCTCTTTGGGAACCACCACAGGGCCATTTTGTCCAAGTAACTGAGCTGTTGTCATCTTGGACTCCTATAGTACTAATTGCCAAGAAATGCTCAGATGTTAGACCTGCCAAGGACCTTAGAGCTTGTGGAGTCCAACCTTTCCATTACATACATACAACTGTTGTGAAAGGAGTGAAAGTGAGGTATGGACATGAAATCATTAATTTTTAAAATAACTACTACTACTGTGGCTCCATTCTTCTTAGGCAGTGGGCTCTCTTAATGACACTCTAGGCCAATTCCATAACCTTTTAATCACATTATACCATTAAAAAAATCTCATTGGGCCGGCTTGGAAGCACGGTGGCGCTCCCGCCGAGGGTTCGGATCCCACATACAGACCGGTTCCCGCTCACTGGCTGAGCGAGGGGCGGGCGCAGCACTGAGGGTTGCGATCCCGTTGCCGGTCCCGGTCCGGTACGGGCGCGACACTGAGGGTTGCAGTCCGTTGCCGGACACGAAAAAAGACAAAAAGGAAAAAAAAAATCTCATTGAAGTTATCAAACACAATCCTGTCCATTTCAAAATTTAATTTTATATTATATTGAAAATTCTCTCCAGTCTTCAGCATCCCCTATCCCACCACCTACCACGGAGCATAGCATAGGTTTATGGTTCTAATGGCTTGAGAGGTGTTGGGAGGTGAAGGCTGCTAACACAACACCCACACCTCCTACACTTCCCAACATCAGCCCCTTCCTTCTTGGGAGCAGAGAAAAGAGGATGAAAAAGAATGAAAATCAAGAAGCCCTTGTATCTAAGAAAGTAGAAATTCAAACTCTGTTTTCATTTTCTACTTTGAGGAGTAGAAAGAATAGAGAGTGAAGAACAAAGCAACCATCCATGGTCTATTAGCTGTCCACTCCTTGTTGTGTTGTGACTTCTCGTCCTGTATATGAACACTGCCTCATCAATGGAGGCAAGGTTGTGGTGGTGCTCCCTTTTTGTTGGTTATCAGAATTTCTCTAGCATTACTTATTGTTCTTTATCATTTGTCAGTTATTCAAATGTAGGTGCTCTTATGGGAGTACCCTTGTAGGTTCTCCCAATGAACCTGTGTCCTGTCCATTTGCACAGCTACAAGAATGAACTGTCCTTCTCAGGCTCCATCAGTTTCTGCTTTCCTCAGCCCTCATTTCAGGCAGCCTACTCCACAGTCTCTTGTTACCAAAGTTCCCATCACCCAAGGAGTAGCCTTTTTGAGGTGGATAGGCATGATGGCTTTAGATCTTATCACTTTCTGTTATGCCCACCTAATCCATGGGGAACTTAAATAAGTGCCACACGAAATGGTGACACTATAGGCTAACTCCTAACACTCTCTTTCTCAGGTTCATCACTTCTTTCCTGCCTTTTTCTGCAAGGTCTAGCAGCATTAGATGCTCTGCCAATATAATGCCTCACAGACCTCAAGGCAAAAGACAGCCATGAGTTCTCAACTTATTGGAGGTGGAGGGAATGATTCATCCCAAATCTTGTGGCAAAAGTGTTGGGGCACCATGTTAAATGCCTTTCTTCTCCAAAGTGAAGGTCCTGGCCATTCAAACCTTCAAGCTTCCGATCCTGGCTCTGTTGTTCACTAACTCTTTGATCTCAACCTCCCTTCCTCATGAAAACCAAAAATGCTAATAATAGCTACTTCATAGTATTCCCATGAGTATTAGATGGGATCAAGCACAGTGCCTGATAAGAGTGTTCGATGAATGTTAATTATCATTGTTGCTGCTCTGCATTTTTAAATTTTTATTGGAATATGTTCTATTTCTCCATTATTATTTCTGCCTATGGAAATTGAGTTTTTGACCAAGTTTTTGTTGTTAAGAGGAAGCCTTAACAACATTACAACTTTTTTTTGCATTTGTGTATCCTATACAGTACTCACTATACTGCTATGCACATAGCAGCTGCTTAACAAGAAATACACTACAATTTCTCTGATGTAATGCATGTTTCTGAAATGCAAATTAGCCATGTACTCTTGAGAAACCTGGGAATAATGTCACTGTAATGTGGAAGTTGGTTAAAACAAGATTTTTGCTAGCACGTTAATATTTTGTACTCCCAAGGAACAATAGCAGAACACAAATCTTACTGGTACAGTGGAACATAGCAAGGAATAGAGAACCCTACACAATGACCATTCAATGTTTTCTTCTTGGCTTAGTTTTACAAGTCTGTCTTCAGTGTTCATCATATGGTGTTCTCTGGCTTTTATGTATTTTCTCCTTGTCACCTCCTTCTATCAACCTTTGAAAAAGATCACGTATATCTACCATTGATTTTATTATCTATTAGAAATTTAGCATTTTTTTAACAAATAGAAAATTTAATAGGAATGCTAATATTTATGTTAGTGCTTTGGTTATAGGTTTTGCAGGATCTGCCACAATTTTTTAAAAAAATTTTTTCTCAAGGATTTGTTATTTTTAGTGTGTGCATGATGCAAGGATTTTTTAAAAAATGAATACATATAACATGTTATGGCAGAACACCTGTGTTATGCTCAAAAATATTAATTGAATTGAATGAGTGAAAACCATTTCTCCCTTTCTCCCTTACTTGTGCAATGACTTAACTCTTTCAATTATCTAAATTTTTCTTCCCGGGCCAGCCCGGTGGTGCACTGCTACAGTGCTCCGCTTGGGAGCTCAGCGGCGCTCCCGCTGAGGGTTCGGATCCCACATACAGACCGGTTCCCACTCACTGGCTGAGCGAGGTGCGGGCACAGCACTGAGGGTTGCGATCCCATTGCCGGTCCCGGTCCAGTACAAGCGCGACACTGAGGGTTGCGATCCATTGCCGGACACGAAAAAAGACACAAAAAAGGGGAAAAAATAAATAAATAAATAAATAAATTTTTCTTCCCTTCTTCCTGCTTAGTGGATTATTTCTATCAATTGATAAATATGATCTAGCATCTCCTGTAAAATAAAAACCCTCCCTTGACCCCACATCTTCCTACACCACCATCCATAGCAAAACTTCTCAGAAAATTATCTACATATGTTGTCTCTACTTCCTCACTTTTTATTCACTTTTCAGCCCATTTCAGTCTGGCTTTCACACATAACACCCTGTTGAAATCTCCTTTGGTCAGTTCCCATTGACTTCCATATTGCTGGATCTAAAGAATAATTTTATTCTCTCAGCTTCACCTTTCAATAAGATTCAATATAATTAAACATTTTCTCTAGAATTGTACTTTCCTCTCAGCTTTAGTGAAACAATTTCCTGAGATTCCTCCCATCTTTATAGCTGTTTCCTCTAGTCTCTTTTCTGGATCTTCCCCTTCTATCCATCTTCAAAATATTGGAATTCCTTATGGCTTTGTCCTGGTACTTTTTCTGTTTTTTTTTTTTTTTTTTTTCCTTTTT
>NW_007730514.1:89503-91276 GCF_000696425.1 Galeopterus variegatus
CCTCAGCGGGAGCGCCGCCGCGCTTCCCAAGCGGCGCACTGTAGCAGTGTGCCACCGGGCCTGCCCCCTTTTTCTGTTTTTTAACTACTCTTTCTCTCTCTTTAACTGACCTCATTTTATTTAGTAACTTTAAACATATGCTAATAGTTCTCAAATTTGCCTCTAATCCAGACATTTCTTCTGGTCTCTGAATGTTGGTAACTGCCTGTTAGTACAAACACTTAAATATAATAAAGTCACTTCAAACTAACACATCTCTAAAGTGGAGCAATCAATTTTCCTCCCTAAATCAGTTTTCCTAAATCTAGTACCTCCTCAGTCTTCACCATGTAATAAGTGGTATCACCATCTACCCAGTTATTAAAACCAGAAATTTAGGAACTGTATTTTATGCTTTTCTCACCCTCCAATCTGACAACAAGTCCTTTTAATACCATCCCCAATATAAACGTCAAACCCATCGACTTTTCTTTATCTGCACTGCCACATCTCTACACCATCTATCATATGTTATTGTCTCCTAATCATTTCCCAATATCTAGTCAAAAAAAAATCTATATTCCACATGGTTGTGTGTGTGTGTATATAGGTGTGTGTGTATATATGTATTATACACATATAATATACATATATTGTTTATACACATATATTATACACATATAATATACACATACATGAGAAACAATCAAACTGTTTTGGAATCCCAAAGGAATATATATTTGTGTGGATATACAAGGGTACTTCAAAATGTTCATGGAAAGATTCTCGTTATCTTTTAATTTTATTTTTCTACAAACTTTTGATGTACCCTCATACGTATATGTATGTGTGTATATGTATTCCCTTGCTTAAAACAGTTTGATGGCCTTTCGTTACCCTTTAACTGTAATCATGACACTTTACCATGTTCTACTAGGCCTGTGATCTGGTCTCTACAAACATCTCCAGTTTCATATTATGCCATTGTCCCCCTTGCTGACTATGCTTCATTCCTACTGTTTTTCTCTTAATATTAATAAACATCTAAAACTTTTTTTTTTTTCATTCTGGAAAATTAGGAAATGTAATTAACCAAAACTGTACCAGGAAGCTACGTTCAAATGCTCACTTTAATGAGGTAGCCTTGGTAATTAATACTGTCTAGTTCTCCTTTCCTCTTAAAGATAGTTTTAGCAATATGAAATTATGAAAATAGATAGTAAATCATTATAAATTCAACTTAGGAATTGAGAATATAAAAAATTATTTATTTCATATTTACTATTATACATTCCTTCTGAGTAATTGTTGCCCCTGGGGACATGTAAAGAGAAGATTTTCTTCATATATCTTTCTGCAACATGATTGTGGTACTAGCTGTGATAACGAGGAGTGTTTTGTGTTTGGCAGCATATTCTATGGTGGACCTTGTGTTGGTTCATTCTTCTCTCCACTTTTCTCTATTTAAACAACCTGAAATCTACATTCTTAAGTGCAACATGACTTGACAGTCACTGGACACAATTGTAAACTGTAAACAAAAAATAGAAATGTGCACACTGAAATCGAGTGATAATTTTTGGTTTGGATGGTCACCCGAATGATTCATAATGTTTATATTTATTTATTTTATCACCAATCAAAAATATACATTTTTTTCTCATTGTAATATTTGCAAATCCCTGAGTATGAGAAACACTGACCTAAAGGAAATAGGCCAAACTAGGACCAAAGTGCCTTGAATTTTCAAACACCAAGTCTATTTCTAATACTCAGTCCAACATTTCAAATCAC
>NW_007730514.1:92033-92803 GCF_000696425.1 Galeopterus variegatus
GTGCCTTGAATTTTCAAACACCAAGTCTATTTCTAATACTCAGTCCAACATTTCAAATCACATCAGATCATGAATCTTAATTTTTTGTTAGACACTCAATATTCATTTGTTTTCTTGAGCCTCTGTGGTAATCTGCATGTGTTGCCTATTTTGGAGTAGGCAAAGAAAAAACTGTGGTGAATATCACAAGGAACTGCCTATGTTCAGGGCCCCCGTGCCACCTTTTTCTGGCCCCTTTCCCTTCTTCAAAATCTAGATCAGTGGTTTTCAATAACATCCAATTCAGATTCCATTTTATAGCATACATTTTATAACATTCTCTTTGCTATTCTGATGAGAAGTCCATAGATTATGAATTGACCTAGCAGAGATGTTCATGTCATTTGTCAGCTTTTATACTTTGTAATTTGCTGTGATTTATCTTCTTGTTCTAAGTAGTCATTCTAAAAGCTGATACTGTATTCATAATTTTCTATTAAAATTTTTAAGGAAGAGATTCTAAACTGTGTAAGTTTCAGGTCCCTAAAACTAGATCCACCTCTGCTACCTATATATATATTTTCAAAATTGGTAAAATTCCCAGTTGTAATATAACAGAGAAATGAAATGAAATAACTTTCTAATAAGAAAATATGTCCATGATGAATATGAGTGCTACAAATCAACCTGATATGAAGGTAAGCTACTGGTCACACAAATATCACAAATGGTGTAGCTGTTGGCGATCTGATTTTCTGAAACAGTGAAGAATTCAAGCATGCTGTTTCAGA
>NW_007730514.1:92969-94064 GCF_000696425.1 Galeopterus variegatus
TTCAATACATGTATACTCATATTATGTGTGATGATCAAATTAGAGTATTTAGCATGTCCATCACTGAAAAACTATATCATTTCTTTGTGATGAGAGTATTTGAGCTCCTCTCTTGTAGCTATTTGAAAACATACAATAATAGACATCTACCACTACTATAGACCCCTGGAGCTTATGCCTCCTATCTAGCTGTAATTTTGCAACCATTAACCAACCACTCCTATCCCCCTCTCCTCACTTCCTTTTCCAGCCTCTAGTAACCACAATTCTACCCTCTACTTCCATGAACTCAACTTTCTTTTAGCTCCCACATATGAGTGAGAACATGTGCTATCTATCTTTCTGTACCTGACTTATTTTACTTAACATAATGTCTTCCATGCTCATACGTGTTGTTGCAAATAACAAGATTTCATTCTTTTTTTATGTCGGAATAGTATTCCATTGTGTATATATACCACATTTNTGTGAGCTTGGCACCATCCCACTGGCACAATCACTCCTGCATGATCCAGGAGCTTCTCTTGAGGACAAAGTTTTGCCTTCTGACCCACCAGTGGCCTTTTCAGTTCTTTTTCCTAAGGACAGACCAGGAGGGTGGAGGAGTCTCTTTCTTTGCTGCTCTCAAGTCTAACCAAAGGCTCCTTAGAACATAATCACATCACAGTAATAGCTAACCTACACAGCGTGTACTATCTGCCATGCTCTGTCCTAAGCATGTCACTATATTAATTCTTTTAATACTCACAACCACCCTTAAGGCAGGTACTATTATCGCCATTTTACCTGTTAGAAGGCCGAGGCAAAGAAAGCTTGAGTACCATGCGAGAGCCGCATCGCCAGTGAGCTGAGAATCAAGCTGGAGAGCCTGTTCACAGCCTGGACTCTTAATTGATACAATGAATTTCTTTGAAATCTGCATGGCTAAATTTTATTGTTATTCTTTAAAATTTAATAAAATATTGTCATTTTTTTTTTCATTTTTTAAATTGACACATAATAATTGCACATATCAACAGGGTTCAAAGCTGTATTTCAATACATGTATACTCATATTATGTGTGATGATCAAATTAGAGTATTTAGCATGTCCAT
>NW_007730514.1:95333-97071 GCF_000696425.1 Galeopterus variegatus
TGAGCGGCCGGTCTGTATGTGGGATCCGAACCCTCGGCGGGAGCGTCGCTGTGCTCCCAAGTGGCGCACTGTAGCAGTGCGCTACCGGGCCAGCCCTGTATGTCTTCTTATAAGAAATGTATATTCAGGTCATTTTCCCATTTTTAAATTTTTATTTATTTATTTTATTTTATTTTATTTTATTTGCTATTAAGTTGTCTGAGTTCCTTGCATGTTCTGTGTATTATTCTCTTTTCAGATGAATAGTTTGCAAATATTTTCTCCTGTTCTATAGGTTGCCTCTTCCCTCTGTGGATTGCTTCCTTTGCTGTACAGAAGCTTTTTAGTTTGATGTGGTCCCATTTGCCTTGTTTTGGTTTTGTCGCCTGTGCTTCAGAGGACTTCTTCATAAAACTTTTGCCCAGACCAATGTCTTGAAGTGTGTCTTCTATGTTTTCTTCTAGTAGTTTTATAGTTTCAGTCCTAACACTTAGGTATTTAATCCATTTTCAGTTGACTTTTGTGTATTTTTAAAAAGTTTTTTTTCACCACCACTCCCTTGAGGATCTTCCTCAGCAGGCTGACAATACTGTTCTTCCCATTCTGAAGGAAAGATCAGCTCACTTAATGTTTGTTATCTGTTAGAAGACATGAAGACAAGTCTGAAGCCCTTTGGGTCTCTTGGTTGGAACATGGTGTTTATGAGGCAAAGGTCACAATTAATTTGCTTGAGCGTACCTTATGGTTCAGATTGCTTCCTTAATTACAAGATGCCACAAAAATGCCTCCTCTGCAAAGTTTGAGTGGCTGACTACACATTGTAAAGACAAGCAGCTTGGTATCCCAGATGCCCACACCTACACACTATAAAACAGTATAGACTATGCTCAGTCAATGGTCCAGCCCTGAGAAATTTTAGGAAACCTATAGAAGGGTTTTGCTATATCTAATAGTTTCAGGGTGTTATAGCAATAGAAAACTGACTCAAACAGAAAATACTGACTGTATTTTGTCATTATTTTGTAGCTTGTTGTTTATAGGTCCCTGGCACCTCCTCTCTCTCTCTCTCTCTCTCACTTCCACTCACCATGTGATCTGCTTGTACCCACCGGCTTCCTGCCACTTTCTGCCATGAGTGGAAGCAGCCTGAGGCCTGTGCCAGATGCAGCTGTTCCAGAATCATAAGCCAAATAAACCTCTCTTCTTTAAAAATTGCCCAGTCTCAGGTAATTCTGTTATAGCAACACAAACGAACTAATACACAGGGGATATCCAAGNACAAGATTTCATTCTTTTTTTATGTCGGAATAGTATTCCATTGTGTATATATACCACATTTTCTTTATTCATTCATCTATTGACATTTATTCATTCATCATCTTGGCTATTGTGACTAGCGCTGCAATGAACATGGGGGTACAGATATTTCTTTGTTATATTAATTTCCTTTCCTTTGGATAAGGAATTGTTTGGTAGTTCTATTGCTGGATTGTTTGGTAGTTCTATTTTCAGGTTTTTAAAGAACATTCTTACTGTTTTCCATAATGGCTGTACTAATTTACATCCCCACCAGCAATCTATAAAAGTCCCTTTTCTCTGTATCCTTGCCAGCATTTGTTATTTTTTATCTTTTTGATAATAGCTATTCTAGCTGGAGTGAGATGTGCCATTGCAGTCTTGATTTGCGTTTCCCTGATTAGTGATGTTGAACATTTTTTATGTACCTGTTAGCCATTTGTATGTCTTCTTTTTTTTTTTT
>NW_007730514.1:98935-100664 GCF_000696425.1 Galeopterus variegatus
TACCCAGTCTCAGGTAATTCTGTTATAGCAACACAAACGAACTAATACACAGGGGATATCCAAGAATTGTAACACTAGTTAGGAAGTTTTTATTCAGTCAATTGTGTTTTTATTCCCACTCAGAAAAGGACTATGTACCTGATCCTTTAACCTCTTGGCTTCCACTGCCAACCTGTGACTGGTATATCTTATAGGACCTCTCTATAAATAGTCTGTAGTATATTAGCTCTAGTTATGTCAATCTGTAATATCTAAAAAGAATGGTCACTTTTAGATTTGAGAAATAACATTATTTTGTTATTAAAATCAGGTGCTGGAAATACATTTTGCTGCTACTTTTTGTTCAAATCCAATTTCTGTGAAAAATTCCACCTGATTCTTCCTTCCATGTCAGAGAGAAATTTACCTCTAAAAAAGGAAAGGAAAGAATCATCCTCAGCTTTATTCCCTGAAGTTTCATTTTTCTTTTCTCAGGAGAAGAATCTCTGTACCAAAGGCTGCAGTTTGTATTATCCCTGTCTCTGTCTCTTTCTGAGTATTTACTTTGGAAGACCTGGGAGTTTCCATTTATTTCTTCTGGACCCAAAGTAGGTAACCATTCAGGTCAAGACAGGAAATAAAAAGTATTAAAGCTACTGACTTTATTGTGAAAATCCACCAGGCAATCAACACCTGCTACTGAGTGCTCTTTCCTGAAAAGACGCTTGTTCAAGGTGGCAGAAGGAAGAAGATAGAGCTGTTGCCCTCCTGGCCTTAATAATCTAGAGTAAAAAGGCAGGAATTTCTCTCTCTTCTCTTTTCTTTTTAGAGACATCTATGATATACACATAACTAACATGCCAACAGTGCCAACAACACTGTGTGTCTGTGAATTGAGAAATCATTCCCTGAGTCAAGAAAAGAAACCTGTAGAACAAGTTAGATTAAATCAGTGATTTCCTATTTGTGGGTTATGGACCCATGAGAATCCAAGNTTCAGATACTAACTCTTTTACTTAGCAACTTTGTGTCCTTGGACAAGACACTTAATTTCTTTGTGCTTTAGTTTCTTCATTCTCAACTACACAGATTTGGTAGGAGGAGCAGAATAGATAAGACATTTTTCATGCTTAGGCTTGTACCCGGTCCTCAGGGAGAAATTGATATTTATTAGTAAGTACACACCATAAGCAGACAGGTAGTTTTCTCTTTCATCATTTTATATCCAGTTTTACATGGATCTCACCTGGTTTTAAAGAACTTAGAGAGAAAGGAAGAAGCCAACAGGTTGGCCCTTCTTTCTGCTTCCCAGTTTGGAGAAGGGCACAAAGGGCAAGTCACTGTATAGGCTGAGCCCCATCCCCCCCGTCAGCCATGTCCCGAAACACAGAAGTTCCTGTCAAAAGCCTCTCACTCTGGATCCAGCTGCAGGGACATTTACAGTACATAGGCCCTATAGTTCACACATGGCCATTTGAGTTTCATTTACCCATTGCTACAAAGTAAAATATAGATTAAGGCTTCTGAGAACCAATAACAGGTCAAAATTTGGGCATATTTATGCTGTGGATGTATTGAACAGATTCACAAGCTTGTAGTAAGAAGTAAGATGAAGACATACTCTATTGACTTTAGTGAGCACATAATCTTTATGTGGACAGGTTGGGTATAAGAAATTAGCAGCACACTCCACCTAGATAGTGGATATAAAACTTGGAAGACATTTTTTTGCATAAGATAAAAAAAAATA
>NW_007730514.1:101338-111192 GCF_000696425.1 Galeopterus variegatus
CTGTTTTTGCTTTTTTTTTAAGGGTTGGGCAGGCAGGCAGTTTGGTTTGTTTTTCCAGCTCTAATGGACTATTTTTGTTGAGCCTGCTAAATCTTCACTGTTACTCCTACCAAAACACTTCATTTCAGTGTTGGATACTTAAGCAAGTACTTTAGACCAATGAAGCAGATGAAAAGTGGTCTCTCTAACTCCAAAGCTTACACTCTCCAAACTAGGAATAGTACCTCTCCATGAGCTTCACTCTTTCCTCCATCTAAGCAGGAGGTATTTGGATAATCAGAAGACTTTGAAGGAAGCCTTTAAATAGACTATTTGAGTCACAGTAAATTGATTGTCGCTGACAGATCTTATTGAAGAATCACTGTCCTAGGAAAAAGAAAACCAAAACTCTTCTGGACCAACTCTCAACAAAGTGATGAAGTAGAATCTGTCTCTGTCTCTTCCAGGGTCTAGGAATTTAAATATCACCTTCTGACAGCACCTCAAAAATTATATCTTCCTCAATTCTTCCTCCTTCTCTCCCCTAACCCCATCAAACAACTTTTGTGTTCTATTCTTTCCAGATTATACTCTCTTCTTCATGACTATATGGAGGGGATTGAGATTGCTTAGATAAATTATGCTGGCCTCAGATACTGGTTATCAAATAAAGCATCCTATGTAAGTTGCAAATTGTCTTAATTCAGTGAAAATTCCTATTTGTCCTAACAGTCTTTAATAAATAATGGTAATAAAGAAGGAAGACGATAAGTTTATTGAGCATCTTTTACATGCCAGATTCTGAGTAATGCATTTTATAAATCTCATAATGAAGCCATGATCTGGATACCATTATTGTCTCTATCTTACAGGTAAACTTCAACCACATAAATAAATATTAGGATTATTGGAATTGAGATCTCTAACCACAAACCACTTGCACTTTTTAAAATAATGCTGCATTCTTTAAGATCTGTCACTAAAACATGCATGTCCTGGGACCAGTCACTAATCTTATCTAAAACTTTCTATTTGTTCTCTAATTCCTATAGAAAGGTATGAGTTTTCATTAGATCTTTATGTTAATGTGACTTTGTATTTAATTCAATAGATTTAATAGTTTCAATAGATTTAATTCAACGGTCTGTGAGGAAGAGCATGTGAAATGGTTTTAAGCATATTGTTCCTGCCTACATCAGAGTTTTGGCAAAGATCAAATATAGGCTAGGTGTGGAGCTGGGGAAGCCGAAACCAGCCACAACCAAGTAAAGAGCATACCCAAAACACCATTTTCATGTGGGTAGCCCACCACAGCCACTGCAATTGCTATGGCTGCTACAAAAGCAGCTAATCTCTATAGCAGCAGTCACAGCCACCATGCAGATGGCATGCCAGACTCTCAACTGCATTAACACAAGGAGAGGCACCAGCAGAGACCAAAAAAAAAAAAAAAAAAGGAGAGGTTTTCTCTCTGCACAAAGTACACTCCAGAGTAATAGAAGTATCTGATTTACAATAACAAGGGAGGCCTTGATCACATCTGTCTCAGTACTGGACAGATCATCTAGGCAACAAACCAAGAGAGGCACAGTTAATCTATGAGATGGAGAGAACAAATCTATGGTTATTAGTGGGGGGAGGGGGAAGAGAAAGAGGGAGGGAAGGGAGGGAAGACGAATGAGGGAGGAGGAAGGGGCAGGGGAGAGATAAAATAAGGGGCATAAAGAATAAGTATGATTTGTAACAACGAATATGTTAATAAAAATAAATAAATAAAACAAACAAAACAAAACACACGACTTCATAAATGGCAAACTACTATAGATATTTATGAAGTTATCATCTCCAGTATCTTCACCAATATCAGATCCTGGAAGAAAGTGAATAACCCTGACCTAGAGTTGAAAAACAAAACAGTTAGTCAAAGGGGTCCTGGAGAGAGTGAAAATTGATATGGATTTATAGAAAGAGTGATCGTGCTGGAGGATTAGAAAGTTAAAAATACACAAAAGCTAAGAAAGAAAATAAAATAAATTATACGGCCTAGATCCCTGTAAGTGGTGATTGAACATCTGCCTTTCTGTGTTCTGAGCCAGATCAGAGCCCAGTGCGGGAGGAGTCTCTGAAAATGTCTCCAATTTGGCTGGTCAGATAGGGGAGCATCAGCGAATCAGATGAAAATTTGTAGATTTGTAGACTTGTAGATCTGCAGGAAGTAAGTAACAAGAGGGTTGGTAGCTCAGGCTCATCCCAAAAGAATTTCAGCAATTGCTGGTCGTACTCCAGAACATGCACAAACAATATATCATAATGATGAAGAAGTTGACTCTGGGGTTAGATTTTATGTGTTTAAACCCCGAATTAGCCATTTACTAGGGGTTACCCGAAGCCAAGTTACCTAACCTCTCTAAGATCCAGTTTTCCTATCTATAAAATGTAGATAGTGTTAGTACCTACTTCATAGGATTATTGTGAGAAATGAATACCAAATGTATTTAGCAGATTACCTGGCATATACAAGGTATTCAATAATTAACTGTTGTTTTATTCTACTCTCCCCTGCATCCCTCTTTTCTAAGTCACAAACTAAATAGTTGTTCATTGATTGACAGTTTAAGAAAGTCTTGTGACTTCCTAGACCTATGCCTTTCTCCCAACAGGTTCCAGGTGTATATATGCCAGTGATATTAGGAGAGGAGTAAGGGGGTTAATATAAAATTGCCCAATTTAATACCACCCAGAATATTATCTCCAGAGAAAGAGGCAAACCCAGGCACAGCTGATGAGTTAACCAGATATGATACAGAAAACATTTCCTTCTCCTTTTTGGTTTCAAGTCTGTTTGGGGGGCTGTAGATCTCTCTAGCCCAGTTGGTACTTGGAGGCCACAGAGAAGATGCCTATTCTGATGGGAGGGCCTGCCCTACTGTGGATAGCTTTTTTGCTCTTCTGTAAGTAGAGGTTCAGTTATCCCTCCTGGAGGGGACAAAATGGATCTGGGGAGCAGCTGGGGTGGGAACTTTGACAGTTTTGATGGTGGCCTTTTCTAGGACATGTGCAAACCATAGGGCATTTCCCAGGGACTCTGTAGTGGAGACAAGTTGGAAAGCAGGGGAAACTGGGCTAAGCAACACCTAAGGGGAAAGCCAGACTGAAAGCCTGCTTCCTTGTGATCAATTGCTCTGGCATCTCCTAGAGTGCAAAATTTCTCCCAAAGGAAGGAGGATACAGGAAAGAGAAGCTCCCTCTGGGTCAGATTCCTGAGAAGATGGTTATCCCTTAAAACTTCATGGATGTAGATCTCATCCCCATACCCAGACCCCAGTCCTACAAAGTCCCAGAAGACTGAGGATAGACACTAACTTATCCTCTCTGGACTCTTGCAGCTCCGGATGGCATGTTAGCAGGTGAGTCCTCTGTCCTTGTTCCCTCAGCATGTCAAAATGTCTTGTCATTGCTCTCCCCTTACTATTTGCCTTCATCCCATCACTTCTGTTTCGTAATGAGTATGAATCTGCTCCTCCCTGGCCAAACTACTTCCTATCTCCATCTTACCTAGTCTTTTTTCATTTTCCCTATTCAAAAGCTTCTCACATACCATTTCATTCTCTCAAGTCATCCCCTCTGTTTAGGTCAACAACCATACCTGTTGCACACCAACATATCTCAGCCTCTCTCCCAGTTACTTTTACATAATCTCATTTAGTTCTTACATCATCATCACCATCATCATTATTGCTATTTTATAATTGAGGATGCTGAAACTCAGATTAAGTAATTTTCTGGAGGTTACACAGCTAACAAGGGACTGGATTCCAACATAAGTCCTTTGGATCCAAGTCCAGTTTTCTTTTGACTATGTTACCCTTACATTACCATCTACCTACTTCCTTGGCCTCTATTCAAATTTGCATCACACCCCTATGTTCCTGGAAGCCATTCAAGACTGACTTTCTCAGTGCTTCTCACTACCTTCCAGAACTGACATATATTTTGCACTCCATACACACTCATAATTTAATAGGCATAAAAATTTAGAGGTTGGAAAGACCTTGTATTTCATCTAGTCCAACACCTTTTTCCATTGTACATGCATTTATTCACTCAATAAATATTTAATGAACTTTTACTATGTACCAGCTATGGTGCTGAGCAATCGTTCATCATGACAGATACTGTCTGTGCCTGATAAAAGATTGCAGTCCTCATCTGCAGACACAAGAGAATTAGAATAATTATCCCAAATTACATAGTACATTTGTTTGCTTGTTTGTTTAAAAACTCCTGCATTTGTATCCTATCTTTCTCCCCAGGCTGGGAGCTCCCTGGGGCCACAACACTATTTCCTGCATCCTTCAACTTTTTCCCTAGGAAGCAGGACAGAGTCTTATCACCATCAGTATGAGGGTAGACTGACCATTGACTATCTGATTATTGGTATGTTTGTACTTTTGAGCCTAGATAGTTTTCAATAATTGTTTTCCCCTATATCTCTTTCTATAATTTTACCTTCTTGAAGTCACCTGGAAATCTGTGATATCCTTGAGCCCCCCATGGAATAGAATATTTAAAGGAGAGAATGTGACTCTTACATGCAATGGGAAAAATTTCCTTGAAGTCAACTCCACTAAGTGGACCCATAATGGCAACCTTTCAGTAGTGACAACTTCAAGTTGGGACATCTTGAATGCCAGCATCCAGGACAGTGGGAAATACAAATGTCAGAACCAAAATTTTAAAGAGAGTGAACCTGTGTACCTGGAAGTCATCAGTGGTAAGTTCTAGAGAAATGAAAATATAGATCTTCCCATGTGAGGAATGGCCTATCTGAAGATGGGAAGAAAGGAGGTTATTTCAAGGCTTAGGGCAACAGGATGGGACTCAGAATCTCTCATTCAAGACCCCTTCTTCTCTCTTCTTCTACTTCCACTCTTTCTGCCTACCCTTGTGATTTCTTTCAATATTCTGGTCAATATTACTCCTCTACACTATTTTCCTCTGACTATCTTCTCTGCATAGGTGCAGATGTATAATATATGGTCAAATGACATGATGGATATGTGGACATTGCAAAGAGCTGTGTTTTGGGAATAGAATCAAAAGGTTTGATCTAAAGATTTTCTGTGCATGATCCATGTGCCCTGACTTGAATATTGTCATATTGTCAAGGTTGTACTGTTCCTGATGAAAGATATCTGTGTACATTCCTATGTTCTCTATTGTTACTTAAGATAAAATCTTATGTCTGTTTCATCTTAGTCACTCTCCTACCACCAATGATTTGCATAACATGCTTAGGCATACGCGGGTACTTCAAAAAGTTTATGGAAAAATAGACTTAAAAGATAATGCTAATCTTTCTATGAACTTTTTGAAGTACCCTCATGGTGGGTTAATCAATAAATGTTGAGAGAACAAATGAAAGATTTCATTTGGATGGATAGGTCACTGTTATACTTTGTATTTTCCTATTGATGAAAAGAGATGTTTCAACATTTCAAGTTTCAGAATTTTATATGTAAATTCTAAATACAAATGAAAATAATGTAGAATTGCTTCTTTACTTCTTTGCAATAGATTCTAGATTGCTCCTAAATAAAATATGCTTGCACAAGCTAGCCATATTTCCATTCAATTTTTACAGTGACATTAGCCATAGAACTTATTCTTGTCTTATACTGTGTTATTATTGACAAATATCTGTTGAGTATCTACCAACTCCTACGTATTTTGTTAAGCACTGGGTATATAATATAGAACCAGACATAGCCTCTGATCTCCTGGAGCATAGACCTAAATGGAGAAGAGGACATTAATTTAAAAATTATACAAATAATTCAGTAAAATTTTGACACTTATTTTAAGGATGTTTGGGGGCCAACTATGATTAATAGTAGAACTATGAAGTGTCTAGGAGGTAAGAGAGGACAAAACAGGCACTCTCCTAGGCTAGAAGTCCCCATATAGAGCATTTTTATTTCCCCCTTAGTGATTAGAACTAGGAACAATGGTTCTGAAGGGAATTATGGGTCTCAGGCCTTCCATGCATGCACTCAACAGAAAGGTCTGAGATACTTTATGGCCCCAGACTGGCTTTTCAGGAAGAGAGAGGATTTATCAATGTAGAAGACAGGTTGTAAGCACTATTTTGTGTTTCCTTTTTATTGGCTGTATGAGCCAAGAAATGAGTTAATGATAATTCCTGGTTTCTGATACACATTCTATGTCTGACCCCTTATTTTATCTATGTACCTCCCCTTCTCTCTCTCTCTCTCTCTCTCTCTCCCCATTCATTGTTAAGTAAATAACATAATGAATGTGCTTCAGACTGGCTGCTACTTCAAGCCTCTCCTGCGGTGGTAACCGAAGGCCAGTCCCTCCTCTTAAGGTGCCATGGTTGGCCCATTCATTGTTAAGTAAATAACATAATGAATGTGCTTCAGACTGGCTGCTAATTCAAGCCTCTCCTGCGGTGGTAACCGAAGGCCAGTCCCTCCTCTTAAGGTGCCATGGTTGGAAGAACCGGGATGTCTATAAGGTGATCTACTATAAGAATGGCAAAGCTCTCAAATACTGGTATGAGAACCACAACATCTCAATTGCAAGTGCCACAACTGAAGACAGTGGCACCTATTACTGCAAGGGCAATCTTTGGCAGTTGCCTTATACCTCTGATCCCCTCAACATTACTGTAATAAAAGGTGAGTTTGTAAAGGAAAGGGAAGGAGTCCATAGCAGGGGAGGAAAGAGAGGATATCTGAGCCTGAAGTGGTTGCAACTTGTAGAATGGAAGTAGCTGTGATATCTTGGAAAGGCTACTAGACTTGCAATGAGGAGACCTTGGTTATAGTATGCATTTCAGTCTCCATTGTAGATTTCTTATTTGTTAAATGGTGATAATAATACCTGCTCACACTGTGGAATTTTTGTGAAGATTAATGTGGTAATATTTATGAAATGGCTTTGTAAACTGTTAAGTACTACCCAAGCATAACAGATTGTGTTTACTATTTTGTTCTCAAAGTCATCTCTTGCTCCTGGGGAGAGCACTTAAATTTATCAAATTGAAAGGGAGTTTCAAAGTTGAAGAAACAAAGGTGAGACAAGCTTGAAGAGTCCATTCCGGCTTAGGCGGGCCAGGAAAGGAAGCCAATGAGTCAGTAAACTGTGTGCCTATGTGTTGTGGGATAAGGGAACGGGCTGATGAGGAGAGGATAGGCAGCTGAGCTGTCTCTATGACATGGCTGGAACTGAAAACCATCATGTTAAGTGAAGTAAGTCATGCACCGAAAGAAAAATGCTGCATGGTCTCACTCATATATGGAAACTAAAAATAAAGCAAAATAAAATAAAAAGTGGTTCCCACAGAAGTAGAGAGTAGAATATTGGTTACCAGAGCCTGGAAGGAGAGAGGAGTTGGGGGATGACAACTGGTGAACTAACAGGTACAAAACTATGTTATCTAGCCTATGTGAATCATTGTGCAGTGTGTACATGTATTGCAAAAACACACTGTACTCCACAAAAATAAACATAAATAAAATGGAAAAAAAAGAAATTTCCATTAAAAAAAGAGAGAAATATTTGCTATTTAATTGTTTCTGGGCTTCCAGTATCTGCATCTGCAAAGTAGAGGGTTTAGTCTAGACTTCATTCGAATCACTTAAGGAACTTAAAAAAATATTATTGTCCCTTGTTCATCTCTTGGGATTCCTATTTAATTGGTTTGGAGTGAGGCTTGGGCATCATTATTTTTAAAAGCTGTTTCAGGTAATGGTAATTAGTGTTGATGACCACTCGTCTAGATGATCTCTAAGTGATTTCTAGCTATAACATTCTGGAGCTCTATAATTCTAGAATAATCACAAAAACCAATACCATAGAAATAGAATAACAGAGTCACAAAGTAGTAGAATCAAAAGGCAACTTCACTTCACCCAACAGGCATGTATGAAATGATTGATTGAGAAATAAGGGATTGGTGACCCCCTGGCCTCATTCTGTCTCCTTTCCTCCATGAAATTATATAAGTATGTGGATGCTGGTTTTGTCATCTCCAAGAAAGGTGCCATCTTTCCTATGACCGTCCCCCTTGGACACACTGGCTAGAGGAACTGACAGGGTTATGGGGAAATACTCAGGACTCCCTAGGGCCTCAGGGAGCACAGACTGAGGAACCCAATATCCCATGAGTTTTCTTCTCTCTCCTCCTGTATGCCATGTTATGCTAAAGATGGAGGATTACAGTTGGCCCTTCTCTTAGGGAGGGTAAAGCTCTGAACCTCATTTTTCAGTTCCTAATATAAATTGTGTTTTTCTTGCATCTATGTTCTACTGTAGCTCACCAAAGCAAGTACTACTGGCTACAATTTTTTATCCCATTGTTGGTGGTGATTCTGTTTGCTGTGAACACAGGATTATATATCTCAACCCAGCAGCAGTTCCTATTTCTCTTGAAGAGCCAGAGGACCAGGAAAGGCAACAAACTTCTCACATCCTAAGCCAGACTCCAAAAAAAAAAAAAAAAAAAAAAAAAAAAAAAAAAAAGTGATGTCTCTGCTCAAGAAATATTTGCAACAGCGATATTTTTCCAGCATCAGCAATTGCTTCTCAATTGTCAAACATAACTCACAACATAGAAAACTCTGTGTTCAAGGCTTTATAGAACTGCTGCATTAAATCAACTGAAACTGGTTAACTGGCATGTAATAGTAAGTCCTCAATAAACATTGGTTGAATAAATGAAAGAATGAATAGATTTATTTGTTAGCATTTGTAAAAGAGAAGTACAATGTGAATTAAATAACGATGAATCTATGTAACATGATGTTTCTAAGTATTCAAGACTTGCTAGTTTGTTTTCTTCTAGAGGCAAGAACCATGAAGTTCTAGATTAGAAATGTCCTCTCTTGACCATTGTAAGTATGAACTAGAAATGAGAAGTGGGGTTGATAATTTTTATACTCTCTCCAACTTATTACCTATGAGCTTCTGGTTCTTGGCCAAATCTGGAGCAGTCTTGGGCCTTAGGATTTTTTATTTTTATTTTATTTTATTTTGTCAATATACAATGTGGTTGATTATTGTAGCCCATCACCGAAACCTCCCTCCCTCCTCCCTCTCCCCCCTCCCTCCCAACAACCTCCTTTCTGTTTGCTAGTGTATCAACTTCAAGGAATTGTAATTAAGTGGGATTCATCCCAGGGATGCAAGGTTAGTTCAACATATGAAAATCAATAAATGTGACACACTGTATCAATAAAATCAAACACAAGGACCATATGATCATCTCTGCAGATGCTGAAAAAGCATTTGATAAAATTCAACACTCATTCATGACAAAGACCCAAAAGTTAGATATAGATGGAAATTATCTCAGCATAATTAAAGCCATATATGATAAACCCACTGCCAATATCATCTTAAATGGGGAAAAGTTGAAAGCTTTTCCTTTAAGAAGAGGAACTAGACAAGGATGCCCACTCCCACCACTCCCATTCAACATAGAGTTGGAAGTACTGGCCACAGCAATCAGAGAAGAGAAGGAAATAAAGGGCATCCAGATTGGAAAAGATGAAGTCAAACTGTCCCTCTTTGCAGATGACATGATCCTATATCAAACAGCCTAAACCCTCTACAAAAAAACTCTTGGAGTTGATAAAAGATTTCAGCAAAGTAGCAGGATACAAAATCAACACACAAAACTCAGTAGCATTTCTATTCTCCAGTAGTGAACATACAGAAAGAGAAATCAAGTAAGCTTGCCCATTTACAATAGCCACCAAAACAATAAAATACTTAGGAATTGAGTTAACCAAGGATGTGAAAAATCTCTATAATGAGAACTACAAACCACTGCTGAGAGAAATTAAAGA
>NW_007730514.1:112192-114593 GCF_000696425.1 Galeopterus variegatus
AAGAGAAATCAAGTAAGCTTGCCCATTTACAATAGCCACCAAAACAATAAAATACTTAGGAATTGAGTTAACCAAGGATGTGAAAAATCTCTATAATGAGAACTACAAACCACTGCTGAGAGAAATTAAAGACACAAGAATATGGAAAGATATCCCATGCTCTTAGATTGGAAGAATCAACATTGTGAAAATGTCCATACTACCCAAAGTGATATACAAATTCAATGCAATTCCTATCAGAATTCCAATGACATTTTTCTCAGAAATGGGAAAGACTATCCAGACATTTATATGGAATAACAAAAGACCACACATAACCAAAGCAATTCTTAGCCAAAAAAAAAATAAATAAATCTGGAGAAATAACACTACCTGACTTTAAACTATACTACAAAGCTATGATAACCAAAACAGCATGGTACTGGCATAAAAACAGACACACTGATCATTGGAATAGAATAGAGAATCTAGAAATCAACCCACACACCTACAGCCATCTGATCTTTGACAAAGGCACCACGCCAATACACTGGGGAAGAGACTGCCTCTTCAGCAAATGGTACTGGGATAACTGGATATCCATATGCAGGAGCATGAAACTTGAACCATACGATTTTGAGAATGAATTAGTCTAGGATTCTCCTGTGATTGTTTTACCCCTCTAATAACTACCAAATTTATATCTTGAATTTACATATCTTAATTTCTATATAACACCTGAAATAAGCATCTTGGAGAAATTGCAGAAAAAACTATCAATCAGTACACTCAGCTCTGAAAACAGCCCAGTACTGAAAAAGTTCTTAGGCAAAGGAAATACTCAGTTTTAGTTTGTTTATTTTCCCTTTCATTTTGTGTCCTCACAACATTCACTGTAGGCCCAGACTTTTCTCATGGGGTAAATGGAATTAATTTTCTACCTCTTATAATGCTATCCATTAGAAAGTGTGTAGACCAGACAGGAGAAGGCATTGATCAAAATCTTGACTCTTCTACTTTCTAGGTTTGTGATTTGAGAGAATCTTTTTACATATACCTGGGCCTTAGTATTTCATTTGGAAAATAATAATAATTATAGTCATCCCTTCTGCCTCTTAGGGTTCTTCTGAGAATCAAGTAAGAGGCTATATCTGGAACTTCTTTTTAAATTACAAAGAGTTATAAAAACTTAGGAATTTTTTGTATCAATATAAGACCCAGTCTTTGCAACCACTACCCCACACTCTGTCCATGGAGGTAGTTACACTGTGGGCTTAAGGAAAGCACTAGCAAGAGAGGCAGCATAATGTCAGTGCTCACCCTGAGTTTATAGCCATCAGTGAGAGATCAGAGTGCCTATAGTTTACCCATGCTTTAGAACATCAGGATGTGCTTTCAATAATATGAAGTGTATTTGGGGGGAAAATTTGTAACTATCCATAAGACCAAAAAGTCCTATTTTCTCTAAAGAATGTCTTTGGGCCACAAAACAGAGAGGAGCTCCCCCCCCTTTGTGTATTTAGTTATTTATTTCGTTACTTAAACAGGTATCTAGTATGCACCTCCTTCACACTCTTCTCCACTTTAAAAAAAAAATCATTTCAGAGAGGTAAGAAATAACCAGATTATCAGTGAATGGCGTGTCACTTGGTTTTATGTAAAAAAATTGATGAATNTGAATTTCTATAGTTAGGGGTTGGTTTTCTGAAAACCAAGTCAGTAGCTCCCTACTGGTGGCCAACAGAAAACAAATTCCCTTGGCCACCTTCAAAGTAGAGACTCAGACAGAAATATGATCTTGTCAGTATGTTGGGGAATTAAGTACTTGAAGAAAGGTTCTGCTCTTTTCCTCTTTTCATTAAATGTGAAACGGTGACAACAGGAGTGGTTCCTTAAACCCAGAGATGGAAGCTTTATGTTGAGTATGACAGAAGCACCTGCCAGCCTAGGTCTCTAGATAATCCCAGAGAGTGGAGCTGTCTTTCTGCCATAGATTTTCTACCCAGCTTCGGACAGTTACTTACCAAGCCCAAGTCCCCACCTGTATTTCATCAACCTCTACAACATTCCCATCATAAATCATTTACTCTATAAATGTGCCCAGGATCACTATCAAGTTCACTTGTATATATTCCTTACAGCACTCATACTCTTTCCCTTGGAAATTGGAATGACATAGACCCACTTTCCTGTTATTTTCAATTTTTCAAATATCACTGACAGTGGTCAGCAATCTCACTGTAAGGTAGTGGCACCAGGCTGTAATAAAACTGAAATTGCTCACAGAGAAATTTTAGAAGACAAAGACAAAAGAATGACTTCTTGTGGATTCTGAGAAAAATTCAGATTTTTATTTTTTTTTAATCAGTTTCCAAGAAGATAATACTATATTGCTGGAACTAAATTGAGTCACAGTAAATAC
>NW_007730514.1:114949-119507 GCF_000696425.1 Galeopterus variegatus
AGACAAAGACAAAAGAATGACTTCTTGTGGATTCTGAGAAAAATTCAGATTTTTATTTTTTTAATCAGTTTCCAAGAAGATAATACTATATTGCTGGAACTAAATTGAGTCACAGTAAATATAGTTTAATAAATAAAATGAAACTATTTTTTAAAGTTAAAATATAAGAGCCACTGATCTGCTCTTACTAAAATATATCAAGGCTAAAAATTTCGGTTCTCCACTTAGGCCAATTACTTTTCTAAAATAGGATCCTAAAATTTTGGGGATCCCCAAGAAACAGACTTTGAGACAGAGGTTTGAACGCAGCAAGTTTATTAGAGAGCGCTTTCAACATCTATACCTGTGAAGGAGTGAAGGAAGCAGAACTAGGCAGAGAGAGAAGTTGAAACGGGATACAGTCACAACAAAAACCTCAGGGCACCTCACAGGGTGAAAGCTTTGGAGCTGGAAGATCCCCGCATAAGTGTCTCAAAGTGAGGCAATATCCTGACATAGACAAATCATTGGAAGCAGTATACCCCTAGAAAGAGAGGTAACCATGAAGAAAGCAGCTCTTCAGCAAGGACAATTTCTGAAGAGGACCTCAATGGAGAGCTGACAGCCCAAAGCACTACCAGCTGCTGAGTGAATGCATGGTAGGGTACTTAGGGGTGCAACCTTGGAGGGACACCACAGCACTCACCAAATACAACTTCAGGTAGAAGACAGTGTGGCATTGGACATCGGACCTTTCCCCAGCAGCTTTTACCTAGATTAAGTAGAACTACTAAGCAGATTTTGTTTTTTGATGAAACTCACAGAAATGAACTGGCTCTATCATTTCTAGAAATCTGGACACTAGTGCAAGGATTTCCTTTATCCCCAGTCAGGCTTCATGTGCCAGTATTTTTTGCAAAGCAACCCAAGTTAACTTGATTTAAAGGATTTTTCATTTCCACTGACTTGTCCCATCCTCAGCACCCACACACCCCATGACATTCTCATAAGTTGATATCTTGCCCCAGCAGGGTCACCCCATTTGATCAGATGGATTCTGTATACTATAGGAACTGTGTTTGAAACTCACTGTATGCTTGTTCCTCAGTATAGAAGACTATGGTGGAGTGGAAGGATGAGAGAGAGAGAAAGAGGATTCTTCCTTGCACCAGAGCATACGCTGCTTTCACCTTCTGTGATGCACAGACATGAAATGCTGTTTGTAACTCAGGTTTAAAGTTGGAAGTATTCAAGAAGAAAGTTCTGAAAATTTACCCCTGCAACCTTAGGAGCTCATTGTAAAACTTTCTGGTCAAGTTTCAGCCTTCTGTTCATTAATAAATATTTTCAGAAGTTGAGGTTAAAGTACTTATGTTTATGACACTATTTCTGAAAGTTTAGGTCTATCTTCCAAAGGAAACTATGCTTTTGTTTGGCTCCTTCCAACCTCTATCCTCTTTATTCCTGTGTATTGAAAGTATGAAAAGTGTTGAATTTTTCAGCATATTCTAACATTCAATCTGAGTTTTTTCATCTGGGCATCTCAGGACTATGGACAATTCACCTCTGTGTTCTCCATAGCTGATGCTTTTTTGCTTTCCCACATTGGCACCACCTATTCCCAGGTCAGTTAGGGCAGTTCCATCTACATGGAAGTTGTGCCTCCAGCCTTTTGAAGCTTCCTCAGACTGAAAGCCTTCAATGTCTACAGAAATGTACATGTGTCTCTTCACTTACCTGTTTAAAAGATTGCATAAATTATTTTGTGACATTGTTAACAACAACAAAAATGTATTTCTGAAGTGGTTTCCGAACTGTCTGCTTGTTAGCTTTTTAGAACCCTGCTGGACTTTGTGTCCTTTTAGGGTTGTGTAACTGCTCAGGGTGTGTGTAGCTTTGTGCATGTATGTATGAGGGCACCTGGGTATGAGTGACCCAGGCATGTAAATATTTCCCCTACATTCTTAAGTGCATGCCAAGTCATTTTCTAACTGCTCTGGAGCAGGGCGCAGAGAACCACAACTATCTTAAAAGGAAATTTCCAGTTTTAGCACCCAATTCAATTTAGTCTAGTCTTCTTGATCCCATACTTAAAAGCATTATTGAAATAGCATTAAAAATTAATGCATATTTATAAACTCAATGGAAAGACCTTTACAACCTCTCCTCATTAAGGAGAGGGGGGCTTATGCCCTACAGCTCTGCACAGAGCATGTCTGACCTTCTTGTTCCTTAGGCTGTACACGACAGGGTTCAGCAGGGGAGTGATGACAGTGTAGGTCACTGAGATGAGTCTGTCCTGCCCCAGGGAACTCTGAGACTTAGGCTTGAGGTAGATGATGGAGGCGCAGCCATAGTGGATAATGACCACTGTGAGGTGGGAGGCACAAGTGGCAAAGGCCTTCTTCCTACCTTCAGCAGAGGCAATCTTGAGGATGGTGGAGATAATGAGGACATAGGAGATGAAGATCAAGCCCATGGGTAGGACAAGGACACAGACACTGACTACAAAGTTGATGATCTCATTAACAGTGGTATCTGTGCAGGCCAGCTTCAGCAGGGGCCTCACGTCACAGAAGAAGTGGGAGATGACAAAGGCATCACAGAAGGGCAGGCCAAACACAGATGTCACCTGGACAATGGCCATGACCAGGCCAATTCCCAGTGACCCAGATGCCAACTGGAAACAGGCTGTCTTACCCATGATGACTGAATATCGTAGGGGGTTGCAGATGGCCACATAGCGGTCATACCCCATGGCCGTAAGCAAGAAGCAGTTGTTGATGCCAAAGGTGAGATAGAAGAAGAGCTGGGTGGCACAGCCTTGGATGGCAATGGGCTGGTGAGGATCCAGGAGGCCAGCGAGCATGCGAGGAATGATGGCCACAGTGTAGCAGGTCTCAGAGAGGGACAGCATGCTCAGGAAGAAGTACATGGGAGTATGGAGGTGACGGTCCAGGTGAATAATTGTCACAATAATCATGTTTCCAGAGAGAGTCAGCAAGTATAAAGTTAGAAAGACAACAAAGAAGACAAGCCTGTGTTGCCATCCAAAGCTGGAGAAGCCTTCAAAGAGGAACTCAGTCACAAAAGTAGAGTTTGGCTTTGGTAGTAAGGTAGGTCTAGGTTTTAAAGAGTGAGGCAAAGAAAAGAAAGGTGTGGTGAGTCCACTGAGAAATAGAATAGGTTGGATCCAGGCCTCAGTAAAGAATTTATTTGTCCTCTGAGCAATACCCTGTACCTAGGGACATCAGTGTTCAGCTGCTGCCCAGTTGCTCAGAGTTATCACCTTTGCCCACCCTCTTCTTTGGTACTAGAAAATTGTTACCCTAGGACTCTGGGACCGAGGGTAGAGATAGAGATGAGAGACAAAGTAGAAACAAATTAAAAGAGATTCATAAAAACAACTACCTGATTTTATTTTTTTATTTGATTATATACCCACAAGTGGGATTGCTGGATCATTTGATAGTTCTATTTTTAATTTTTTTGAGTAGCGTTCATACTGTTTTCCACAGTGCCTGTTCCAGTTTACATTCCCACCAATAGTGTGCAAGGGTTCCAATTTCTACACATCCTTGTCAACACTTGTTATCTTTTAATGATAATTTTTTCAGTAGTAGCCATTCTAACTGTTGTGAGGTGATATCTCATTGAGGTTTTGACCTGCATCTCCCTGATGATTAGTGATGTTGAGCATCTTCATACACCTAAATTGAAATCAGGATCTCAAATAGATATGTGCACTCCCATGTTCATTGTACATTATTCACAATAGCAAAGTTATAAAAACAACTCGGATGTCCATTGACAGATGAATGAATAAAGAAAATGTGGTGTATGTATATAGAGAATGAAACATTACTTAGCCTTAAAAAAGAAAAAAAATTCTGTCATTTGCAACAGTATGGATGAACCTGGAGGGCATTATGCTAAGTGAAATGAACCAGTCACAGGAGGACAAATACTGCATGCTTCCAATTATATGAGTTACCTAAAATAGTTAAACTCATAAAAGCAGAGAATAGAATAGTGGTTAGGAGGTGAAACAAGTCAGGCACAGAAAGAGAAATACCACATGTTCTCACTTATTTGTGGGAGCTAAAAATAAATAAATAAATAAACACACAAACAAACAAAGGGGGGGAGACAACAATTTCTTGATCTTTTTAAGACAAGTAAACAGATATGATATAGGGGGGAGAGGAGTGAGGGAGGAGGGAAGGAGAACAGGTAAGGGGTCATGAATGAGCTTTACAATGTGTATTGAGAAGTTAAAATAAAATAAAAAAAAAAAAAGAATCGGGGTTAGTAAGGCCAGGGAAGGGGAATGGGGCACTGTTGGTCAATTGGTATAAAGTTTTAGTTATACAAGATGAATTAGCTCTAGAGATCTGCTGTACAGTACAATGCATATAGTCAATAATTGTTAAGAGGGTAGATTTTATCTTAAGTATCTTACCACAAAACAAAACAAAAAATGAAGGGACACAAAGAAACTTTTGAAGGTGATAAATATGTGTATTATCTTGATTGTGGTCATCATTTCATGGGTACATACCTTTGTTTAAACTTATTA
>NW_007730514.1:120536-122192 GCF_000696425.1 Galeopterus variegatus
TTAAACATTACCTCCATTCAGTAGGCTAAGAACCATACTAATTACCTCCCTTCTTTTTTTCACCCCAAAGACAAAGACAGTGACTCCTAAAATTCTCACCTCTCTGTTCCCTCCTCTTCATGCTTACTACTAATGCCCAGCTTCTGACTGTCATCATCATTCTCTATGATTACAGCAATGGTCCCCTAACTATTCTTCCTCATCTCAGTTGACCTTAGTCTAAGTCTTACCCCTGAAGTTGTCACTATGCTTTAAAAAAAATCTTTTCACGGTGCTCTCCTGCATAAATTACTCTAATAGCTCCTCAAAATTTTAAGCATAACATTCAAACTCATTTGTAAATTGTGCATGGTGATACTCCATAGAGTTGCAATGAGAATTAAATGGGTAATATATGTGAAGAATTTTACCTAGCACTTGACACATAGGACGACCTTAATAAATAGTAGTTTTATTAATAATTATTCCTTTTAATTTTCCACAAATAAGCCAGTTTAAATTTCTGAGAGGAGCAGGGTAGGAGTGGGAGTGGGAGTGTGGAATATACTATAAAGCATATGTATTTCACAGGGCCTGGTTTTCCAAAGTCTTGCAGTNGTACCGGACCGGGGACCGGCAACGGGATTGCAACCCTCGGTGTTGCCCCCGCGCCTCGCTCAGCCAGTGAGCGGGAACCGGTCTGTATGTGGGATCCGAACCCCGGGCAGGAGTGCTGCCTCGCTTCCCAAGTGGCACACTATCCAGTGTGCCACTGGGCCGGCCCCACAAAGAAACTTTTGAAGGTGATAAATATGTGTATTATCTTGATTGTGGTCATCATTTCATGGGTACATACCTTTGTCTAAACTTATTAAACTGTATAGATTAATTACATGCAGTTTATTACCTGGCCATTGAAGAGGTGGGTATAGGTCAAGAAAGAAGTAAGTGATACATCAAATGTCCCCAGTTCCATAGATCCTTCTCAACGCACTTTTAAATTAGTCTTCCAAAGATCCAATGAGGAACAGTGACCTAGTGAAAGATAAAAGATACTTGAGACTAATATCCTTTCAACACTGTCAGCAGCATTCAAAACCAAATGCCCTGTGAGAGTCCCTAGAATGACTTCTCCTCTGCAGAATCCTAGGTCCTAGTCTTTACTACCCTAAGCCTTGCACTGAAAATCCCCTGTGATCATAAAAAACTAGAAAAGGGAGCACTTCTACTGCTCTTCTTTCTGGAGACTGTGCAACAAATATCCTCTAAGATCATGAAAAATTATTTGATAAAGTACCGCAGGTATTTAGCTTATCTCCTTGAATTCTAGCCACGGGCAGGGAAGAGGATGAAATGAATCTGAGGATGACCCTTCAAAACAGGAATGGGTTTTCCTAGTGTGAGAGCAAAGATAAATTTTACTTAATCAGGGAAGGACCAGGTTTCCTCCTCTTCCCTTTAATTATACAAATTTCAAGCTGTGTTGGGGATAGAAATGAGCTAGCCCACCTTCTCTTTGTCTTACTCCAAGTGAACCCAGCATGGGAAGATTGTAATGGGGCAGATTTAATTTTGCCCCTTAAACCCATATCTACTACTGATAAAGCCCATCATATTTAAACATTACCTCCATTCAGTAGGCTAAGAACCATACTAATTACCTCCCTTCTTTTTTTC
>NW_007730514.1:123077-124092 GCF_000696425.1 Galeopterus variegatus
TTTGAGTAATCCTTTGCATCTCCATCACCCAGGGGAAGAGGGGTGACAAATCCATGGGGGCAAAGCAACACAAAGCAACAAGAGAGGGCTTCAGTCTAAGATTCCTGGATTTGTAGATAAGCCTTGGATTACTCCAGCCTTGACTTTGTAAGTTTTATCACTTCCCTTCCAATTGCTCATATGAACCTTTTTAGTCTTAATTTTTTTCTTGAGGTGTCTTTACCACATCCATGCACTGCCTCATGTACTATCCTAATACAGGTATGGATTAGGTAGAGTACAATTTTTGATTTTGCCTCTAATCCCCTTCCTGAAGATGTCCAACATTTTACTTCTCCCTTGGGTTATAGTAGCCCATCTAACTAATATATCTGGAAACAATCTGCAGTGACAGCTAGATCCCTTGCCTGCATTATAATTGATAGCTTGGAATCCATAACTGTGAAATCACAGTTTCCATTACACT
The DNA here is from genome assembly GCF_000696425.1 of Galeopterus variegatus. Classification (NCBI taxonomy): domain Eukaryota; kingdom Metazoa; phylum Chordata; class Mammalia; order Dermoptera; family Cynocephalidae; genus Galeopterus; species Galeopterus variegatus. The sequence continues at coordinate 123,544 of NW_007730514.1, forward strand.
TTCACACATTGAAATTTATTCACATTATTCTTATAACTTAATTCCATTCTATTGTTGAAAAGATCTTATGCATGCCTATAGCCTAGAGTATTTCTGTTTTCTTCCTCCTCCAGACCATTAGTCAGCTCCAACTTGCTAATGCCCTAAAAGATTCTTTCCTAGCACCATTATATGAGAAAGTCTAACAGGTAGAATAATGAGTAAAGGGTGCAGAGTCAGTGGCAGAAATTTAAAATGTTGGCAAGAATAGGATGACTCACCTAGGGTCTAGGAAATGAGGAAGAAAATATGAAAAAAAAAGAAGGGAGGGTATGGATGGACAGAAACCTCAAAATTCAGATATCTTTGACATTGGAATTTTCACTGCCTTTCCTTTCTTTCGAATAGATTACAAATAAAAGTGAAACAAGGCCTGTTCTACCCAATCCTAGATGAGTGTACTGTTTACAGTTTTCCCTAAAGAAGGGAATGTACTTATCCTGTTGTTTCCTGAAATTTGTTTTAATGTCCTGTGCATTTTGGGTTGCTCAATCCAGTATTTTGCTTGGT
>NW_007730514.1:124550-125906 GCF_000696425.1 Galeopterus variegatus
CCTGAAATTTGTTTTAATGTCCTGTGCATTTTGGGTTGCTCAATCCAGTATTTTGCTTGGTTTTACCAAGTAAAATCATTTCTTTGGTAGTTCAGTGTGTTGGGTAGTCACAAAGTATAAGTACTTTCTAGTGTTAGGAAAACAATGACCAAGATGGTCTTTGCTCTCAGGGAGCATAGATTCTTGATCAGCCTTCAGTATAGGACCCAGTTAAAAGCCCTTCAAGTGTTCTATGTCTCTCTTCTCTACATTAGTCTATTCATGTACCTTCTCAAAATCTTAGAAATCACACTATTTCCTATGAGAGACTATGTTCCCCCTTCTTCTATAGACTATCACTGGTTATGTGTTAAATGGGTATATGCTATAATAAGCAGTTTTCATCCTAACACGTAAGAAAATAAAACTCACCAAGCAGCCTGTTTCTTGGGTTTTCTAAAGAGTTGCGCTTATGCCTGAGTCACATCCATCACCCTGGAAAATTGACTGCCTGCAATAAAAGATTATGAACTTTTACTACTGGTTATAAAATGTTTTCACCATTTTTGCCAATACCTTTCTTAAAATTATTTAAAATGTATGAGTTTTTTAGTTGTAGATCACTTTGTAGAACTATGCCATTTTACCAAATCATCTATGAATTTCCTTATCAGATGGTCATTAATTTTGTGTTGAGCAGAGCTATGGTTTAATAGAAATTTCCTCTTTGCTGGCAAATTTAGACACTGCCCAGAATGTGATACCTAAAAGAAACGACTTAGAAAGGAAGGAAATAATGCCTATCTTAGTCTTCTAGTGTCAAAGACAAGGAGTGAAGGACAGAAATAGTCACGCTGACTTTCTCTAGATTCCCATAGCCCCACCCACTGGAAGAAGTTTATCTTTGGGTAACAAAGCAGTAACTCTAGTTTGAGGTTCTTAATAATAAACTGTTTTTCCCAAATGCTGGGTCTCTCTTCCCAAAACAGCCCTTACTACTCCCAAATGATCAATGGCAAAATACACAACGCAAACAGCAGAGTGCCTGGAGACCTCATTACTGAGGCAGCTCATTTCCTAACAACACTGAGAGTAACACTTTGGAGAACAGAGTTGGCTTGGCTATTAGGGACAATCTCTGGGATACAAAGGCTGAATTCCCTTGTTAGGGTGGTCCTGCTGAGATCCATGTCACATTTTCTGTCCATTTCTTTGGTGACAAGAGAGGGGAACTTAAGGCCTTAGGGAATGACTCTGCACATTTGGGAGAATGAAAGCAATTACCAAGTAGGGTTTAACATGGGTCCCTGCTTCCAGCACACAGAGGGACCTTCAGAAACTCTGACCCTTGAAACCAGTTTAAAGTTTCTGGGTGGA
>NW_007730514.1:126753-128287 GCF_000696425.1 Galeopterus variegatus
TTGTGAGCACCTTTAGATAGACTCTGTCTCATTCACCTTTTGTTCTCTCAGTGTACCTACAGCTGTTACTTCTAGAAAAATAATTGCTAAAATTATTCTATGTTTTTATTATACGCTAGGTACTAAACTAAGCAATGTATGTATATTAACTCATTTAATCCTAACAGTAAACCCATAATCTAGCATTATTGCATTCTTTTTTCCGAAGAGAAAATAGGCACAGAGATGTTTTATAATTTTCTTTAATATACTGATCTGATAAATGAGAAAACAGGACTTGAACACAGGAATTCTAGCCTCATAAGTTATGCTTTACTGGTTAGGTTAAATTTAACTTGAAATTGTTTTCACTGATGGTACTGCTAGTGGTAATAACCTAAGAAGGCACCTTAGTGATAGTGAAAAAAGCATTAGACTAGTAATTCGGTTTACCCAAGTTTTAGTCACATATATACCACTTACTTGATGAGTGTTAGGATGGACACTTATCTTTCATGGGCCTCTGTTTATTCATCTATGAGTAATGATATAACAATATGGTGGCGCTAGTGATGATGATAATCGACCAAATTTTGTATCTCCACATTGTATTCTCCATCATTGTTTTATGTCAACATGATGAAGCAGATATATGTGTAAATATGATTATCCCCACTGTACAAATGAAAAAACTGAGGGAAAGTGAGAGAACTGGAATGAGTCGCTCCTTACCAGGGTTCTTTCTACCCTACTACTCTTCATATTTGTATAAAATTGAAAGGTAAAATTACTTGTATTTCTCCTACATCTCTATAATGATGCTGTAATGACTATAATATATGGGTATAGCTACTAAGTCAATGAATAGTTCAGGAACCAAGATTCCAGAAAGAAAGTATATGCAGAAATGTTAGCCTGACACTCACTTCATTGCAGTTTCCCTGAAGAACAGAAATTTGTTTGTGGTCTTTGGTCAAAAGAACTAACAAACTGGGCATAGCATCTGGCACTCTCCGTATGCGTAAGGGTTACAGCCTATGTGAAAGCGTAAAGTGAAAATGTATTAACCTTCACAGGACTAAAATCAGCTTCAAATTAGCTTAATCCCTAGTTTGGTTTATATGATCTTGCCTCTAGTCTAACAATCTGCCAGGGAGCAAAACAAAATCTTCTTTAGAGACAGATAATAGAATCTAGAGCCTCAATTTGTCTTTATAATTGTCTTCATATAGAACAAGGGTAGGCAAACTATAACCTGCCCACCCACGAGCCCACCACCTATTTCTGTACAGCCTGTAAGCTGTATAATAGTTTTTATATTTTTAAATGATTAAAAACAAATTAAAAAAAGAATAGTATTTTATGATGTAAAATTTATATGAAATTCAAATTTCAGTAACCACAAATAAAGGGGATTTTTTTTTAACCATAGCCATGCTCACTCACTCACATATTATCTATGGATGTTTCTGTGTTATTATGGAAGAATTTAATAGTTGCAACAGAGACTTAGGCCCACAAATCCTAAATTATTTATTATCTGGCCCTTTTCAGG
>NW_007730514.1:129005-130391 GCF_000696425.1 Galeopterus variegatus
AGTTGCAACAGAGACTTAGGCCCACAAATCCTAAATTATTTATTATCTGGCCCTTTTCAGGAAAATTTTGAGGACTCTTGATGCAGAGTGACCAGGATGCAATAAAAATTGCACCAGACAAACCAAGAGAAAAGAGCGAAGGGCTAAAAATCAAGAAAAAAAAGTGCTCAATATAAACATACCCATAAAAATAATCATATTAAAGTTATAATATACAACTTTAAGATAAAAATGACTGTGGCAATATAAGGTGACCCACAAAGAGTGACACCCATGTATAATTTTTGAGAGTGGAAGAACTGAGACCTACCTTCCACCCAACAGAATATAGCAGAGGTGATGAGATGCCACTCCCATGCTTACATTACATTATATTATCTTAGTGAACTGGAGCAAGAGATACTTCCTTGTAGGCTTTGAAGAAGTAAGACCTCCATGTTTTAAGAGGGTTTGTGAGAGAACCATGTGGCAAAAAATGTGTGCAACCTCTAGAAACTGAGAGCAGTTTCAGCTGGCAGTCAGTAAGGAAACAAAACCTCAAACTTATAACCACAAGAAACTAAATTCTGGCAACAACCACATGAGTTTGAGAGTGGTTGCCAAGCCCCCAGAAGGAATACAGTTCAACTGACACTTCGATTGCAAGTTTGTAAGCCCCTGAGCAGAGGACCCAGCTAAATCATGCCCAGAACACCTGACCAACAGAAATTTTGACATAATAAATTTGTGGTTTTTTAAGCTACTAAACTTGTGATAACCTGTTATGCTGTAATAGAAAGCTACTGTAATCATCATTCTGAAGAAAATAGAACACAAATTTTGGAATCACCATAGAGAATTAAAAATATATACAAATGAAACAAACAAATTACAAAGTGAAAATACCAGAAGTAAAAAATACAGTAACTGAAACTAAGAATCTAATAGAATGTTTTAACAGCACATTAAAAACAACTGGATATAAAAATCAGTGAATCACAGGACATGTCAGTAGAAACTATCCATACTGAAGCACAGAGAGAAAAAAGTATTGCAATATGTATAGCAGAGCATAAGATGCATAGAGAACCCTGTGAAAATGTCTAGCATATGTGTAATTGGAGTAATAGATTGATAGGAGAGAGAGAATATATCAGAAGCAATATAGGAACAAATTACAGCCACGAATTTTCCAAACTCGAGGAAAACATCGAGATACAGATTCAAGAATCAAGTTGAGTTACAAGCAGGATAAATATGCATAAACCACACAAAAGCTGCATGCAAGCATACAATATAGAAGAGCTAAAAAATAAAGGTGAAAAAAAAGTTTTAAAAGCAGTTAGAAAGAGATATATTATTTTCAAGAAATAACAATAAGGTAGACCCTTAGCAATAAAGGAAAAT
>NW_007730514.1:131386-132775 GCF_000696425.1 Galeopterus variegatus
AAACATGATTTAATCCAAAATGAGGCAAAAAATAAGAGAAAATGTATATATAAAATATGGAAAAATATGAAACAAATTCTGGTAAATTTAAACCCAAATATATCAGCAATTTTATTAAGTGTGAAATAAATAATAGTCTAATTACTAGACAAAGATTGTCAGACTGAATAAAAAGATAAACTTTGATTTACATGACACACCTTAATTATCAGCATATAGAAAGACTGAATAAAAAAGAACAAATATATTATGTAAACACTAAGCAAGATAAAGCATTGTTTTAAGTATTTACTGAGGTTTATTTCGTGGCATGACATATGGTGTTGCCTGAAGAATATTCCGTATGTATTTGAAAAGAGTGTGTGTTATCTCTTTTTGTATGGAGTTTTCCATAAGTGTCATATCAAGTTCATTCATAGTGTTTATTCAAGTATTCTATCTCCTAACAAATTTTCTGCTGTCCTATAAATTACTGAAATAAAAACAACCAAATTCTCCAACTACAATTTTTTTTTTTTTGTAGGTGGCCAGTACAAGGATTGAACCCTAGACCTTGGTGTTATCAGCACCACACTCTAACCAATTCAACCTAGCTAACTGGCCAGACTCCAACTATAATTGTTTAATTGTCTATTTCTCCTTAATCATTTTTCTTTATGAATATTAGGACTCTGTTGACAGGTGTACATACATTTATAATTTTATGTCTTCCTAACATATTGACTATTTTATCATAATAAAATATATTACTTTGTTTCAATATTCTATTTCTGAAAGTCTATTTTTGTTTGATATTAATAAAGCCATTTCAATTCTCTCATGTTTACTGTTTGTGTGATATATCTATTTATAACCCATTACTTGCAAAGTATTATGAGTTTGATTCTAACATGTATCTCCTGTAAATAGCATATAGCTAGATCTTGCTTTTTTAAAATTTAATCTGACATTATTTTTCTTTTTTTAATTTTTATACCTTATTATTAACATAGTCTTTAAAAATCATGATTTTTCTTTATGCCCTTTACTCTGCCTATCACTCCCCAAGCCTCTTCCCTCTCTCCCCCCTTCTCTAGTATCCTTAGGTTTGTTCTCTCCTTCTGAAAGTTCAACATACTGTTGTCTTTTCTTTCTTTCCTTCCATCCTTCCTTCTTCCTTCCTTCTTTGCACCCAGTAATGAGTGAGAACGCATGGTATTTCTCTTTCATTGTCTGGCTTATTTCACTTAACATAATTTTCTCCCAGAATCATCCATGTTGTGGCAAATGACAGAATTTCATCCTTTTTTTTTTTTGCTGAGTAATATTTCATTGTGTATATATAACATATTTTCCTTATCCAGTCATCCATTGATGGACACTTAGGTTGGTTCCATATTTTGGCTATTG